>NC_080725.1:23347500-23370000 GCF_019097595.1 Hemibagrus wyckioides
GAGTGATGATGATGATATAGAGTGATGATGTAACAGAGTGATGATGATGATAATGATATAGAGTGATGATGATGTAACAGAGTGATGATGATGATATAGAGTGATGATGTAACAGAGTGATGATGATGATGATAATGATATAGAGTGATGATGTAACAGAGTGATGATGATGATGATGTAACAGAGTGATGATGATAATGATATAGAGTGATGATGATGTAACAGAGTGATGATGATAATGATATAGAGTGATGATGTAACAGAGTGATGATGATGATGATGTAACAGAGTGATGATGATGATGATAATGATATAGAGTGATGATGTAACAGAGTGATGATGATGATGATAATGATATAGAGTGATGATGATGATGATATAGAGTGATGATGTAACAGAGTGATGATGATGATGATGTAACAGAGTGATGATGATAATGATATAGAGTGATGATGTAACAGAGTGATGATGATGATGATGTAACAGAGTGATGATGATGATAATGATATAGAGTGATGATGTAACAGAGTGATGATGATGATGATGTAACAGAGTGATGATGATGATAATGATATAGAGTGATGATGTAACAGAGTGATGATGATGATAATGATATAGAGTGATGTAACAGAGTGATGATGATGATAATGATATAGAGTGATGATGTAACAGAGTGATGATGATGATGATGTAACAGAGTGATGATGATGATAATGATATAGAGTGATGATGTAACAGAGTGATGATGATGATAATGATAATGATATAGAGTGATGATGATGTAACAGAGTGATGATGATGATAATGATATAGAGTGATGATGTAACAGAGTGATGATGATGATGATAATGATATAGAGTGATGATGTAACAGAGTGATGATGATGATAATGATATAGAGTGATGATGTAACAGAGTGATGATGATGATAATGATATAGAGTGATGATGATGTAACAGAGTGATGATGATGATGATATAGAGTGATGATGATGTAACAGAGTGATGATGATGATGATGATAATGATATAGAGTGATGATGTAACAGAGTGATGATGATGATGATGATGATAATGATAGAGTGATGATGTAACAGAGTGATGATGATGATGTAACAGAGTGATGATGATGATAATGATATAGAGTGATGATGTAACAGAGTGATGATGATGATGATATAGAGTGATGATGATGTAACAGAGTGATGATGATGATGATGATAATGATATAGAGTGATGATGATGATGATGATAATGATATAAAGTGATGATGATGATGTAACAGTGACGATGATGATAATGATATAGAGTGATGATGTAACAGAGTGATGATGATGATGTAACAGAGTGATGATGATGATAATGATATAGAGTGATGTAACAGAGTGATGATGATGATGTAACAGAGTGATGATGATGATAATGATATAGAGTGATGATGTAACAGAGTGATGATGATGATGATGATATAGAGTGATGATGATGTAACAGAGTGATGATGATGATGATGATAATGATATAGAGTGATGATGATGATGATAATGATATAAAGTGATGATGATGATGTAACAGAGTGACGATGATGTAACAGAGTGATGATGATGATGATGATGATGATGATATAGAGTGATGATAATGATATAGAGTGATGATGATGATGATGATACAGAGTGATGATGATGATGATACAGAGTGATGATGATGATGATACAGAGTGATGATGTAACAGAGTGATGATGATGATGTAACAGAGTGATGATGATGATAATGATATAGAGTGATGATGATGATGATGATGATGATGATACAGAGTGATGATGATGATGATGTGAGGTAACAGTGATGATGATGAAGATGTGAGGTAACAGAGTGATGATGATGAAGATGATACAGAGTGATGATGATGATGATGATACAGAGCGATGATGATGATGATGATGATACAGAGTGATGATGATGATGATACAGAGTGATGATGATGATGATGTGAGGTAACAGAGTGATGATGATGAAGATGTGAGGTAACAGAGTGATGATGATGAAGATGATACAGAGTGATGATGATGATGATACAGAGTGATGATGTGAGGTAACAGAGTGATGATGATGATGATGTGAGGTAACAGAGTGATGATGATGAAGATGATACAGAGTAATGATGATAATGATATAGAGTGATGATGTAACAGAGTGATGATGATAATGATGATACAGAGTGATGATGATGATGATGTGAGGTAACAGAGTGATGATGATGATGATGATGATGTAACAGAGTGATGATGATGATGATGTGAGGTAACAGAGTGATGATGATGATGATGATGATGTAACAGAGTGATGATGATGATGATGATGATGATGTAACAGAGTGATGATGATGATGGTGTGAGGTAACAGAGTGATGATGATGATGATGATGATGTAACAGAGTGATGATGATGATGATGTGAGGTAACAGAGTGATGATGATGATGATGATGATGATGTAACAGAGTGATGATGATGATGATGATGATGTAACAGTGATGATGATGATGGTGTGAGGTAACAGAGTGATGATGATGAAGATGATACAGAGTAATGATGATAATGATATAGAGTGATGATGATGATGATGATGATACAGAGTGATGATGATGATACAGAGTGATGATGATGATGATGTAACAGAGTGATGATGATGATGATACAGAGTGATGATGATGATGATGATGATGATGATACAGAGTGATGATGATGATGATGATGATGATGATGATACAGAGTGATGATGTAACAGAGTGATAATGATATAGAGTGATGATGATGATGATGATACAGAGTGATGATGATGATGATGATACAGAGTGATGATGATGATGATGATGATGATACAGAGTGATGATGATGATGATGATACAGAGTGATGATGATGATGATGATGATACAGAGTGATGATGATGATACAGAGTGATGATGATGATGATGATACAGAGTGATGATGATGATGATGATGATGATACAGAGTGATGATGATGATGATACAGAGTGATGATGATGATGATACAGAGTGATGATGATGATGATGATGATATAGAGTGATGATGATGATGATACAGAGTGATGATGATGATGATGATACAGAGTGATGATGATGATGATACAGAGTGATGATGATGATGATACAGAGTGATGATGATGATGATGATGATGATGTAACAGAGTGATGATGATGATGATGATGATGTAACAGAGTGATGATGATGATGATGTGAGGTAACAGAGTGATGATGATGATGATGATGATGATGTAACAGAGTGATGATGATGATGATGATGATGTAACAGTGATGATGATGATGGTGTGAGGTAACAGAGTGATGATGATGATGATGATACAGAGTGATGATGATGATACAGAGTGATGATGATGATGATGTAACAGAGTGATGATGATGATGATACAGAGTGATGATGATGATGATGATGATGATGATACAGAGTGATGATGATGATGATGATGATGATGATACAGAGTGATGATGTAACAGAGTGATAATGATATAGAGTGATGATGATGATGATGATACAGAGTGATGATGATGATGATGATACAGAGTGATGATGATGATGATGATGATGATACAGAGTGATGATGATGATGATGATACAGAGTGATGATGATGATGATGATGATACAGAGTGATGATGATGATACAGAGTGATGATGATGATGATGTTACAGAGTGATGATCATGATGTTGGTGATGATACAGAGTGATGATGATGTTGATACAGAGTGATGATGATGGTGATACAGAGTGATGATGATGATGATGATGATATAGAGTGATGATGATGATGATACAGAGTGATGATGATGATGATGATACAGAGTGATGATGATGATGATACAGAGTGATGATGATGATGATACAGAGTGATGATGATGATGATGATGATGATGATATAGAGTGATGATGATGATACAGAGTGATGATGTAACAGAGTGATGATGATGATGATGTGAGGTAACAGAGTGATGATGATGATGATGTGAGGTAACAGAGTGATGATGATGATGATGATGATGTAACAGAGTGATGATGATGATGATGATGATGTAACAGAGTGATGATGATGATGATGATGATGTAACAGAGTGATGATGATGATGGTGTGAGGTAACAGAGTGATGATGATGATGATGATGATGTAACAGAGTGATGATGATGATGATGTGAGGTAACAGAGTGATGATGATGATGATGATGATGATGTAACAGAGTGATGATGATGATGATGATGATGTAACAGAGTGATGATGATGATGGTGTGAGGTAACAGAGTGATGATGATGAAGATGATACAGAGTAATGATGATAATGATATAGAGTGATGATGATGATACAGAGTGATGATGATGATGTAACAGAGTGATGATGATGATGATGATGATGATGATACAGAGTGATGATGATGATGATGATGATGATGATACAGAGTGATGATGATGTAACAGTGATAATGATATAGAGTGATGATGATGATGATGATACAGAGTGATGATGATGATGATGATACAGAGTGATGATGATGATGATGATGATGATACAGAGTGATGATGATGATGATGATACAGAGTGATGATGATGATGATGATGATGATACAGAGTGATGATGATGATGATGATGATACAGAGTGATGATGATGATGATGATGATACAGAGTGATGATGATGTAACAGAGTGATAATGATATAGAGTGATGATGATGATGATACAGAGTGATGATGATGATGATGATACAGAGTGATGATGATGATGATGATGATACAGAGTGATGATGATGATGATGTGAGGTAACAGAGTGATGATGATGATGATGTGAGGTAACAGAGTGATGATGATGAAGATGATACAGAGTAATGATGATAATGATATAGAGTGATGATGTAACAGAGTGATGATGATAATGATATAGAGTGATGATGATGATAATGATATAAAGTGATGATGATGATGATGATGATGATACAGAGTGATAATGATGATGATGTGAGGTAACAGAGTGATGATGATGATGATGATGATGTAACAGAGTGATGATGATGATGATGTGAGGTAACAGAGTGATGATGATGATGATGATGATGTAACAGAGTGATGATGATGATGATGTAACAGAGTGATGATGATGATGGTGTGAGGTAACAGAGTGATGATGATGATGATGATGATGTAACAGAGTGATGATGATGATGATGATGATGTAACAGAGTGATGATGATGATGATGATGATGTAACAGAGTGATGATGATGATGATGTGAGGTAACAGAGTGATGATGATGATGATGATGATGATGTAACAGAGTGATGATGATGATGATGATGATGTAACAGAGTGATGATGATGATGGTGTGAGGTAACAGAGTGATGATGATGAAGATGATACAGAGTAATGATGATAATGATATAGAGTGATGATGATGATGAGGATGATACAGAGTGATGAGGATACAGAGAGATGATGATGATGTAACAGAGTGATGATGATGATGATACAGAGTGATGATGATGATGATGATGATGATACAGAGTGATGATGATGATGATGATGATGATGATGATACAGAGTGATGATGTAACAGAGTGATAATGATATAGAGTGATGATGATGATGATGATACAGAGTGATGATGATGATGATGATACAGAGTGATGATGATGATGATGATGATGATACAGAGTGATGATGATGATGATACAGAGTGATGATGATGATGATGATGATACAGAGTGATGATGATGATACAGAGTGATGATGATGATGATGATGATACAGAGTGATGATGATGATACAGAGTGATGATGATGATGATGATACAGAGTGATGATGATGATGATGATGATGATACAGAGTGATGATGATGATGATACAGAGTGATGATGATGATGATACAGAGTGATGATGATGATGATGATGATATAGAGTGATGATGATGATGATGATGATGATGTAACAGAGTGATGATGATGATGATGTGAGGTAACAGAGTGATGATGATGATGATGATGATGATGTAACAGAGTGATGATGATGATGATGATGATGATGTAACAGAGTGATGATGATGATGATGATGATGTAACAGAGTGATGATGATGATGGTGTGAGGTAACAGAGTGATGATGATGAAGATGATACAGAGTAATGATGATAATGATATAGAGTGATGATGATGATGATGATGATACAGAGTGATGATGATACAGAGTGATGATGATGATGTAACAGAGTGATGATGATGATGATACAGAGTGATGATGATGATGATGATGATGATACAGAGTGATGATGATGATGATACAGAGTGATGATGATGATACAGAGTGATGATGATGATGATGATGATATAGAGTGATGATGATGATGATGATGTGAGGTAACAGAGTGATGATGATGATGATGATGATGATGTAACAGAGTGATGATGATGATGATGATGATGATGTAACAGAGTGATGATGATGATGATGATGATGTAACAGAGTGATGATGATGATGGTGTGAGGTAACAGAGTGATGATGATGAAGATGATACAGAGTAATGATGATAATGATATAGAGTGATGATGATGATGATGATGATACAGAGTGATGATGATACAGAGTGATGATGATGATGTAACAGAGTGATGATGATGATGATACAGAGTGATGATGATGATGATGATGATGATACAGAGTGATGATGATGATGATGATACAGAGTGATGATGATGATGATGATGATGATACAGAGTGATGATGATGATGATGATACAGAGTGATGATGATGATGATGATACAGAGTGATGATGATGATGATGTAACAGAGTGATGATGATGATGATGATGATGTAACAGAGTGATGATGATGATGGTGTGAGGTAACAGAGTGATGATGATGATGATGATACAGAGTGATGATGATGATACAGAGTGATGATGATGATGATGATGATACAGAGTGATGATGATGATGATGATACAGAGTGATGATGATGATGATGATGATGATACAGAGTGATGATGATGATGATGATGATGATACAGAGTGATGATGATGATACAGAGTGATGATGATGATGATACAGAGTGATGATGATGATGATACAGAGTGATGATGATGATGATGATACAGAGTGATGGTGATGATGATACAGAGTGATGATGATGATGATACAGAGTGATGATGATGATGATGATGATGATATAGAGTGATGATGATGATGATACAGAGTGATGATGATGATGATACAGAGTGATGATGATGATGATACAGAGTGATGATGATGATGATACAGAGTGATGATGATGATGATACAGAGTGATGATGATGATGATGATGATGATACAGAGTGATGGTGATGATGATACAGAGTGATGATGATGATGATACAGAGTGATGATGATGATGATGATGATGATATAGAGTGATGATGATGATGATACAGAGTGATGATGATGATGATACAGAGTGATGATGATGATGATACAGAGTGATGATGATGATGATGATGATGATATAGAGTGATGATGATGATGATGATGATATAGAGTGATGATGATGATGATACAGAGTGATGATGATGTAACAGAGTGATAATGATATAGAGTGATGATGATGATGATGATACAGAGTGATGATGATGATGATGATACAGAGTGATGATGATGATACAGAGTGATGATGATGATGATGATGATGATACAGAGTGATGATGATGATGATACAGAGTGATGATGATGATGATGATGATACAGAGTGATGATGATGATGATGATGATGATGATACAGAGTGATGATGATGATGATGATGATGATGATGATACAGAGTGATGATGATGATGATACAGAGTGATGATGATGATGATGATGATACAGAGTGATGATGATGATGATGATGATGATATAGAGTGATGATGATGATGATACAGAGTGATGATGATGATGATACAGAGTGATGATGATGATACAGAGTGATGATGATGATGATGATGATGATATAGAGTGATGATGATGATACAGAGTGATGATGATGATGATACAGAGTGATGATGATGATACAGAGTGATGATGATGATGATGATGATGATATAGAGTGATGATGATGATGATGATGATGATGATATAGAGTGATGATGATGATGATATAGAGTGATGATGATGATGATGATGTAACAGAGTGATGATGATGATATAGAGTGATGATGATGATGTAACAGAGTGATGATAATGATAGAGTGATGATGATAATGATGATGATACAGAGTGATGATGATGATGATACAGAGTGATGATGATGATGATGATGTAACAGAGTGATGATGATGATATAGAGTGATGATGATGATGTAACAGAGTGATGATAATGATATAGAGTGATGATGATAATGATGATGATACAGAGTGATGATGATGATGATACAGAATGATGATGATGATGATGATGATGATACAGAGTGATGATGATGATGATACAGAGTGATGATGATGATGTAACAGAGTGATGATAATGATATAGAGTGATGATGATAATGATGATGATACAGAGTGATGATGATGATGATACAGAATGATGATGATGATGATGATGATACAGAGTGATGATGATGATGATACAGAGTGATGATGATGATGATACAGAGTGATGATGATGATGATGTAACAGAGTGATGATGATGATGATACAGAGTGATGATGATGATGATGATGTAACAGTGTGATGGTGTGAGTGTGAGAGAGTTTTACCGTCTAACAGCCAGCTGCTATGCTCCATCTCTCGGAGGCTGGCCAGGATGAGGCGAAAGATGACATCATCAGGAACCAGCTGACCCTGATCTATACACGACTTCATCAGGAGACCCAGTTCTGTACACAACACCAAAACACAACAATCAGCTCCACACACACACACACACACACACACCCCTTCAACATTTTTTATATCTACATACTCTACTCCACACACACCTCTGCTGAGTTCTGGACTCTGATTGGTGGATCATGTGGTGATGAATTCTCTCTAACAGCAGCTCTGACTGTAGTGCAGGTTTATATTAATGCCTCGCTCTGATACTTTATGGTTTCCATAGCAACTGCTCCTTTACAGGGGCGTGTGCTACTATATGGAAGGACTCTCCAGTGTGACTTTTGTTTTGTTTTCTCTGGAGAAGAAGAGGATTTATAATTTAATCAGAGATTATACTTTAGCTGTGGCTACACACACTGTCCTTACTTTACCTCCTTACTGTACCTCGTTATTCAATTCAATTTATTTGTCTCAAAGCAGCTTTACAGAAGCTTTATAGAAACACAGACAAAAAAAAGTTACTATTTTATTCCTAATGAGGAGATGGCGATGAGGAAAAACTCACTGAGATGATATGAGGAAGAAACCTTGAGAAGAACCAGGCTCAGAAGGGAACCTCATCCTCGCTACTTTAACTCAATACTTTATTTTGTTACTTTACCTCAACACTTTACCTCATGTTAAAGCTCACTAGCAGAACCCGTGACGTGACTAACAGAGGTTAAAGTGACTTCTCCAGCCAGGTTAATGACTTCCTTCTTCATTCTATTTACACATTATTCTGCAAAGTATTTATCGAGTTAATTTAACAACATGAATGTTAGAAATCCGTCTCATAATGGTTTACTTTTTTATATAATAAACAGCTCTATAAACTTTATTTCAGTATTAAACGTCATCTACCGAATTCAGTTAAACTACACTCTGCTCACTTGTGTGTGTGTGTGTGTGTGTGTGTGTGTGTGTGTGTGAACTCCTTCAGCTCTCTTAAAGGTGACTGGAAACCAGTTAATCATTTACTGAGGTGCAGCTCAGACCCCAGGAGGACTCACACAAACACACTATTTACAACACCAGAAGAGTCGAGTGACAAAGAAGTCCTCCTCGAAACACACACACACACACACACACACACACTAACAAACAAAACATGCACATGTATAAATACACAAACAAACAAACACACAACACAACACACAAAACACACACAAACAACTCACACTCAACATATCTTTAAAGAAGAAGAATAAAAAGAAGAAGAACATTAGCAAATATTCTGTATATTCTTTATATTTTATAACTCTTTAAAGGTTTTACTACACTTTTGTTTTGTTACTTTACACACAGACTACAGGAATGTAATGAGTTCAACAGAGATCTGCTTCTGAAACCTGAGCCTGTAGATTTCTCCTTCATCCACTGATGGTGTGTGTGTGTGTGTGTGTGTGTGTGTGTGTGTGTGGAAAAATAATAAAACTCATGTTATGATCGTCCGTTTGGCCTGAACACGTCTAAGACCTGTGCGAGAGTGTGTGTGTGTGTGTGTGTGTGTGTGTGTGTGTGTGTGTGTGTATAAACAGTAGATTAAGGAGAGTTTAACAGGAAGTGAGCTGCAGAAGCTGGAAGTGTGCAGAAAACTGCAATAACTTTTGTTACAATCAGTAACTAAACACACACAGAATCAGACTCTAATCTTTTTCTAACTTTCTAGTTACACTCTGTAGGGTAGGGCACCACACACACACACACACACACACACACACACACACACACAGCTACTCCATGCAGGATTAAAAACAGCTCGCGTATCGCGACTCGATTAAAAATCGTAAAGTAGTTTAAACTGAAACCGAACAGAAACTTCAATATCGATAACTTCACCGCTCGGTAAACCGAGTCACGCGCACGCTCCATTTCCATCCCCGTGTTCAGCTGAACAGATCGGACACAGATCAGACACCTGAGCTCCAGGCTCGGCATCCCTGCTGCGGCTGATTCCATGTTGAAGAGATGTCATTAGACAGAAGTCTCACCGCTCTTGGCTTTAATGTTGGCCCGTAACATGTCCCCGCTGGAGAGATGCTGCAGCCCGAAACTTTCAGTAATCCGAGACGACACGGTTCCTTTCCCCGAACCCGGCGGACCCATGATTACGGCCCGGAACAAGTTCCGCAGAACCATCTTTAATCCTGATCTACAGCGTGGACAATACTTCAGCTGCAGCCTGCTGCTTCCCTCTGTCTCTCGGTCCTGAACACGGAGAGAGTGTGTGTGTGTGTGTGTGTCGTACTGTTTAGGCCATCACCGCTCTCACACAAACCCTCAGGATTACACAGACCAGAGTGAATCACCAACGAACCGAATCTCTTCTGAACGACTCCCTTAAGTGAGCCGACCTAGAGAATCGATTCACAAGTATGAATGAATTGAATCGAGTTTTCCTTTTAACGGAAAATTCCTTTAATGGAATAGATCAGCGAGAGAGAGAGAGAGAGAGAGAGAGAGAGAGAGAGAGAGAGAGAGAGAAAACAATTAAGTAAATGAACAGTTAATTAAATACGCAGTTAAAATAAATAACTAGATAAACAAACACAGATAATCAGATTTCTTTCCATGAATACTCTCCCCAACACGCACTCAGTCACACACACACACACACACACTATTCATTCGTGTCAAATAGAGCATACTCTCTTTAATGTTCATGTAAATAAAGCACTTTTTTCAAATATTTTGTGTATAAGGTTCAGTAACAGCAGGATGATGAGGCTTTAGAGAGGGAAGGGTGGGGCAGATAGGGTGGGGTGTGGTGGGGGCTAGAGGAGGAGGTGGGGGGTATAGAAAGGGAAGGAAGTGGTATTGATGTGTTTGATAGTCTTTTAAAATCTTCAAAGGAACAAAATGCTGAACAGAATCCTCTCTGTGCCGAGGCGTGTCCAAACCTTTAATCAGTGGAGCTTTAAAAAGTTCAAATAAAAAACATTCAGCAGTGATCGTCTCTCCCTGAGCGTCTGTTGTTGTGTTGAACTGTTCAGCTTCATTTCCACACCTGATCTACACCTGGAACCTCGTCATCCTGCAGCCTGGAGGTGGGAGTCAGTGTGGAACTCACAGGGATAACATGTGCTTGTGGTGTGAGTGGGTCAGGATGAGGATGATGAGGATGATGTCCTGAATTTACTGTAGAGCTATTTTAAAGCACCACAAACACAACAGCTGAATGTTTATTGAGCTAGCTGAGGTTTAATGAGCTAAGGGCATGAGCACCAATTAGATCTGTGTACATATACAGATGGGTGACAAATTAAAGGATGGGTGTCAGATGGGTGACAGTTAAACTGTGTTGGAAATGGAAAGAAAATACTGAATCGTTCTTGAAGGATCCTGTAAAGTCAGGTGAAATGTTTCTCCTTTGACTTCGACAGTAACTTCATTTTAGTTTCTTGAATTCCAAATTAACTGTTGAATCATATGGGCAATCATTTGGTGTAGTCACAAAGGGACAGTAGTCTTTGCATATTTGTAGCCCCAGTTCAATCATTTTTTCTAACACACACTCATCGACCTGCCCCTTAGTGTTTCCCCTTACTGATGACACACACTAATGAGGGCAAGTGGACACAGTGGTGTCCAGCACACCATTACAATGCTGTGTTTATAAAAGAATGAGAATGATTTATTCATTTCATCCTCTCTTTATTCTCTCTTCGAGTTAATACGACAAAAAGTGAAAAAACACTGTGAACTCCTCTGTCGTGAAGATGAAGAGCTCTGACACTGGAGACTCCTTCCACACATCATACCTTACAGTAAAATCTGTTGATGTGGAGTGTGTACTGTACATGTTTCTGTGTATAAGCTGTTATTATAAGGGCGTCTACCAAATGCCAGAAATGTAAATGTAAATGCAATCACACTCCTTCTGACCAATCACACTCCATAACTCATCATCACTAGCTTCTTCTTCCAAACAGCTAATGATCTGTTGGTCACACTGTTCATATTAATCAATTCTACCTTCAACTAAAGGTCAGAACAAGTGGGGAAAACCAAACAAAAAACTTCACATCCTTTTCAGAATCTCAGGACTGTTCCCTCACTCAACCCCAGGTACAGTGACGTGACGTCAAACCAACATGGCGGCTCACAGCATCAGCAATAAACACAGCAGCACTTTATTTTTTTGTAGCTTTAACTGAGTATATACAGAAGTGTTAGCTTCAGATTACTCAACACATTCGCGAACATCCAGACATATTCAATTATTAAATCTATAACACCGACTCTACACCTCACCGTTCTGAGGGAATTATACAGCTTTAGCTGCTTTAGCCGCTAACCTGATGCTAACTAGAAAAGAAAATGGCGGCGACGAACGCGGACATTATTCTACTTCCTGGATGAACAGAGCTGCAACTCCTGGACCTGACCACCAGGTGGCAGTGTCTGATTTGGCTGCACTTTAAACCTTTCCTGTATAGATCATTTTATTTATTTAGTTCTCTTTCATTTCACTTCTTATAGATAGATAGATAGATAGATAGATAGATAGATAGATAGATAGATAGATAGATACTTTATTCATCCCAATGGGAAATTTACACAGTTATTATAACAGCCTGCTATTATGTATGAACTATCATTACAATTACGCTCTTATTCACTCAGGTATCTTTAAACCCTTATTAAAACTGCTCCTGGAAATAAAATAATAAAGGAAACTGAAGAGAGTCCAGATCCTGAGTGTGTTGAGAAGTGCAGGACTCGAGAACTGTTCACTGGAGATGTCCTTCGTCAGTCACGTTAATCCCACACCCAGCTTTATGGTGGTTTATGATTGTTGTATATTGTGTGTAGAAAAAGTTTTCCTGGAGGTCAGAGATTTGTATTTGTCATGAATACACATTTATACAGTGAACTGGACATAGTCCATGAGAGTCCAGCGGCATGTTGTAGATCTAAGGGTCAGAGATGAAAAGCTGTCTGTATTTTTAATGCTTTCTACAAATGATCTGCTCTTATGGAGCGGACATGATGTACTTCCCTTCCCGTGACTGGGTTCCTCCAGTTTCTTCTTCCTCATTTAATCATTTTAAAACTTCAGGTCTTCCTCTTGCTCTACAGGAAGCTGCACTTCATTTTGATCAGTAACGATTCATTTTTTCCATCTAGATTCCTCGTAGCTTTTTATCTCTCTCCTGTGTTTCTTTCGGCTTCAGACTCTCACTGGCTCGGATCTCCACACGTCGGACGGCCAGGGTTTCATCTGCTTCTGTACGACTTCAATTCTAACGTGTAATGGTCAGATGAAACACTTTATCATCACTTTATCATCACTTTATCACACTATTTTGCCAAAAGTTTTGGGACACCCCTCTAAATCATTGAATTCACTGAGTTGTCCCGCCCATGCAGCTATATGTGAGTGTGAGCCATTAAAATTCCTGTCGTTTAAGGAGTTCCTTTAACTGTCACACAGATGACACCTCTCTGTGTCTCAGGACTCTTTGTACTTTCTGTGAATTAGTGAAGCGGTGAGCTAACAGCCGCTCCCAGGTGAGTCATTACACATGATATGACATCACAGGTGATATTACTCCTAAAAAACAATAGAGCATGGCTGAGTGAAGTCCAAGGAAGCCTCATAAATTATTAATATCACTGGAGATGATAAGCATCGACAAAAATAGCCCTGACTGAGCATTTTATAGTCTTATATAACACATAATAATAATAACCTGGGTAAAAGAAATAGGACCTTGAAGCCTGAAGCAGTGACACGGTAATAACTACAGCATGGATTTTAAAGGTGTGGTCAGTGACCTTCAGGACACTTCATGATGACTCTGGTTTCTGTGGATCATCACTGAGCAAGCAGTCAGGAGCAGGAGACACTTGTCAATCACGCTGAGACCTTATTCAGGGTTCATGCCCAGACACGCCCTGCGGGTCTGTTCTGTGGGCGTGGCTTTAGAGGGAACTTAAAGGTCTTTTGCTGCATTTGAAAAAAACTTCCTAACTTTGAGTATTAAAAAACAGAAAGAAAACAAACTTTTTAGTGGGAATTCCTGGTCAGGAAGATTTCTCAAATCCTGATTTCCACAAGACAGTTCACAGCCTGGACACTATTCACTGTTTTATGTTTTGAGAAAGTAAATACACTATATTGCCAAAAGTTTTGGAACACCCCTTCAAATCACTGAGTTCAGATGTTGTTTTTCAGGGGTTGGACTCCGCCCCTTAGTCCCAGTGAAAGGAACTCTTAATGCTTCAGCTTCATACCAAGACATTTTGGACAATTTCATGCTCTTTGTGGGAACAGTTTGGGGATGACCCCTTCCTCTTCCAACATGACTGCACACCAGTGACCAAAGCAAGGTCCATAAAGACATGGATGAGTGAGTTTGGTGTGGAGGAACTTGACTGGCCTGCACAGAGTCCTGACCTCAACCCCATAGAACACCTTTGGGATGAATTAGAGCAGAGACTGCGAGCCAGGCCAAAAGTTTTGGGATGTCTGTCTTTACATGCACATGAATGTAATATGGAGTTGTCCCACCCTCTGCAGCTATAACAGCTTCAACTCTTCTGGGAAGGCTTTCCACAAGGTTTAGGAGTGTGTTTATGGGAATTTCTGACCGTTCCTATAGAAGCACATTTGTGAGGTCAGGCACTGATGTTGGACGAGAAGGTCTGGCTCTCAGTCTCCACTCTAATTCATCCCAAAGGTGTTCTATGGGGTTGAGGTCAGGACTCTGTGCAGGCCAGTCAGGTTCCTCCACACCAAACTCACTCATCCATGTCTTTATGGACCTTGCTTTGGTCACTGGTGTGCAGTCATGTTGGAACAGGAAGGGGTCATCCCCAAACTGTTCCCACAAAGAGCATGAAATTGTCCAAAATGTCTTGGTATGAAGCTGAAGCATTAAGAGTTCCTTTCACTGGAACTAAGGGGCCGAGCCCAACCCCTGAAAAACAACACCTGAACTCAATGATGATGTCCTCAGTAATATTTTTCATAAGGTTAATTAAAAAAATTCACATGACCAATCACGAATTACAGCTAAGTGTATATATACTGAGAGAGAGAGAGAGAGAGAGAGAGAGAGAGGAGTAGCAGAGTGGTGGGCGTGACCTATGCAAATGAAACGTCTGTCGTCATCGTCCTTTACGCAAACGCTTCGCAACGGGATATGTGCTGCTGTAGCCCCGCCCCTTCCTCGGCACAGGACTTCGGGGCCGAAATTCACATTCAGATTCATACACACGGTCTCTCACACACACACACACACACACACACACTGCTCAGTGGTGTCTGTACACCATGGCCTTGCTGGAGCTCGCTATGCAAGGCTTCTCGATCTTCGGATTTATTTTATTTATTGTCCTCTGGCTCATGCATTTCATGTCCATCATCTACGTGTAAGTAGCGCGAGGCTGTTTTATTCTGATTCGTGTGTGTGTGTGTGTGTGTGTGTGTGTGTGTTGAAGCATTTTCTTTATTTATTAATAACATATGTTTGGGTTTTTTTGGTATTCACGGACGGGATTATACCTTGGATTGGAGTATTTGGTGAATATTTGTCAGGTATCGCTGAATGATGGACCGAAACACAGCCTATGTATGACTATGCTAAGCTAAGCTAACTCTATAGTTTCATACACGTAGAATTTTTACACGGTTAGCCGTTCCTCTGTGTCAGCCCTGTATTTTTGTTTTTATTTCTTGTTTTATTCGATTAAAAATATTTCGGCGGTTTAAATAAACATGTCGCTAAGAAGCTAATGTCTGGACTAACATTAAACATGAACATTTCGCTAGCTAATCTCGCCTTGCTAAGTCAGCGACTTCACCAGCTCCTGAGATCTTTGAATATAAACACGAGAAGTGTAAATATTTATTAAAGCACTGAACCCTTCGAACATCACAATAATCTTGGTTTTAAATGATTTTCTTTTTCTAATATCCAGGTTCTATCCTGACTTTGAAATGAAAATGTAGTTTTTGTTCTAATCTGGACCCTACCTTCAGATCTAACGATGATGAAAATCTCATTAAGGTTGTTTTAAAAGGTATTTTTTTGTCAAAAGTGAGCTTTTAAAGCTTGTAAGAAGTGTCTGTTAGTCAGAGATTAAACTCCAGTGTCTACTGCACGTCATGGTTCAGTCTTCAGTCCGGTTCTGACGATTCTGTCAGTTCTATCAATTACATCGCGGTACTGATCAGTTATGATCCCGATACCGACAAGACGGTTATATATATATATATATATGTTTTGTTGTAGAGTTAAGGTTGTAAAGAAATGGGATTGTTGTCGAAGTCAGATTTGCTTGGTTTATGTACATTTTTTTTTACATTTTATTTTACAAAGTAGGATTTAATCAATTTTTGAACAAAATAAGTGGGTTTATAATGAGTCTGGAAGTAAATGTTTATTATCGTGTGTGTGTGTGTGTGTGTGTGTGTGTGTGTGTTTTGCTCTGACTGGAAATGACACTGGTGTGTTCTGGACCTGGATTACTCCACATGGTTGCTCCATTTTCTGCCCGATTGCACTAACTGAAAAAAGCTCTCAGGTTTTGAATCTGCTCGTGTTCCAGTGTGTAATTTCTGATTGTGTCTCAGTCTGAATCCTGACCACTGAAATCTGACCGGGAACACTCAGGGCTTTACAGAGACCAGGTTTTCCCAGATCACACCATCACACGCTTCTGCTTACTGACGTCCAGTCATGAGTTCATATGGTCAAGCCAGCACCAGACTGAACTAACTGTCTCTCTCTCTCTCTGTGTCTGTCTTTCTTGCTTTGTCTCTCTCTGTCTGTCTCTCTCACTGTCTGTCTCCATCTCTCTCTCTGTCTCAGCCCCCCTCTAGTGCGCTCTCTCTCTCTCTCTCTCTCTCTCTCTCTATCTCTGTGTCCATCTGTCTCTTTCTCTCTCTTTAGCTCTCTCTCTCTGTCTGTCTGTCTGTCAAGCGTGCACCAGACTGAACTAACTGTCTCTCTCTGTGTCTGTGTGTCTCTCTCTCACTCTCTCTCTCGCTGTCTCTGTCTCCATCTCTCTCTGTGTGTCTCTCTATCTCTCTCTCTCTCAGCCCCCCTCTAGTGCTCTCTCTCTCTCTCTCTCTCTCTCTGTCTCTCTCTCTCTCTCTCTCTCTCTCTCTCTGTCTGTCTGTCTGTCTGTCTGTCTGTCTGTCAAGCGTGCACCAGACTGAACTAACTGTCTCTCTCTGTGTGTGTCTTTCTTGCTCTCTCGCTGTCTTTCTCTCTCTCTCACTCTCTGTGTCTGTCTCCCCTCTCTCTCTCGTTAACTGGATTTTTATGAGTTGAACTCAGGTCTTTCGCCCTACTCAGATGGGATTAGTTTATCAGGATTGCTCTAGACTGTATTCCAGGTCTCCTCAGTGAGAAATCTCAGGCAGTAAAATGTCCACAGGAAGTGTGAGTTCCTCCCAGGTTCCTGAGGTCATGTGATCGTGTTTCGTTCATAACATGGTGTCCGAGCGCTACGAGACCAAACAGAGCACAATGTCTTTTTTTTCCCTTAATGTGAGGTGGGATGAGGACAGAGATGGACACAGACAGAGTAAAACCGGTAAAAGAGGAAGTGACGTCAGGACGGCGTGGCGGTTTAATCCTGTCTGAATGGGGGGGGGATCTACCGACGGGAAGCTGACGGGAGAGATACAAATACGTGGCTCTTGGTTGTCATGGTTACGTTTTTGTCTTTCCTTCTCCATCATCAGTGGTGAAGAAATGATCAGCGTGATAAATCTTTAATACCTGATTTAATGTTTGATTGAAAGAATTAAACGGAACGCCGCGGGGGTTCAGACGCGATATGTAGCGTTAGCGAGTTTACAGAGGACACGGGCAGCGGTCAAACGGAAACCGCGAACATTTCCCAGAGATGATGTCATCTCTTACATTTAAGCAGATAACTACCTGTGCCGGCTCTGGCGTTGGGTTACGCCGAGTTCATGCCGTTCTTCCAGCCTGGATAATCAGATTTCCAGGAAACTCCAACACGTGAGCCTCATGAGATTTATTAACAAGATTTTAGAATGATGTCACAGAGTTGTTGTTTTTATTTCCGTAAATAAAACTCCACATTGTTTTGTTTTCTTCAAAACATCTGGCCATGAGTGGCATTGGAACACACGGCGGCCTGAAATTCAGGATTGTTATCAGATCAGAATCTCTGCAGCAACAGAGCGATGATCATACTCACAGCCGTGATACAGATATAGGGTTAAAAGGAGGTGGGGTTTAAACCTGAGCACACCTGAGTGTGAGAGGAAAAGAAAGAAGGATTTAGGATCCCTCCAGCAGTAATATTCCCATCCACATGAATCCTGGCCGCTATAAAATTGGCTCCTTCTCTAGCCGCGGAAAAGCTCGGAATCTCATCGGAATTCCAGTTTTAATTTTAATCTCCGTAATCCGGTCACGAGGTTCTTCCCTTCTCTCCTCGGCACCAGTGTGTTTATCCGAAATCTCCTCGTATTTCTCTTCCGAGGAATTCTTCACGTCTGTAGTGAGTTGATGAGTCCGGTGTGTCAGACAGGTGTATCAGATACTAACATGGAGCTCAGAATGACCAGGAAATGACGGAGCAGGAGCTGAGATGCGTTTCCTCTTCAGTGAGCGGATTTGGTTCAGACTCATGGGGCAGAGACTCGGGTGTCTGGGTTCAGCTTGAGCTTGGCTGACCACTTCTGGGATTCGTGTGTGTGTGTGTTGAACTTCTGAACGATTCAACTCCTGAGTCGACTGCAGAAAGTGAATCAGACTGAATCAAATAGCAAACGAGTCAATTCATCTCTGACTAACGGACCTGAAAGACATGTGCTCCAGCTGTGTGTGTTTATCGTTTCTGTATCATCACGCTCTGGAGTCTGTTGTCACATGACACGAGGTTCATGAAAAAACCCATGACTTCCTGTGGTGATTGTTTCTCTTGTGGTGCGCTGCAGTAAGCTGGCATGTAGCGCTGGTTTGAGGTGAACTTCCTCTCTCTGAACCTGTTTGTGTTCTCACTTCTCATAAAAATCACCATCTTTAATCTGATAAGTTTAATCTAAACTGAAAAAGGAGACACAATCCATCTGTCCAAAATTCATCACAGATCCACTGACTGAAAATATTTAAACAAAACCGGAAACATGTAGCACAGCCACGGAGAGCTCGAATCCCAGCGACGGTCCGGTCATCTGCGTCCGAGAAAGCAGAGTTTTAAATGCTCTGTCTGTGTGGGAGGGGCTTACACTCTGTCTCTCTCTCTCCTGTCAATCACAGAGACACCAGCTGGGCGTGGGCGTGTTCTTTATGTGGAAGAGGGCAGAAAGTGCTTTGACGGTTTAGCTACAACTTGCACGCTATTTATAAATAATCTTTATTTATTTTACATTTTTCACGTACTGAGAAGGATCACGAATCATAGAGACACCCGGGATCTGACGTTTTTGTCATGTCTCTCAGGACTCCAGATTCGGATTTATTCCGACGCCGTGCTCCATGACAGCGTGGAGTTATTTTTGTACACAGAAGCGGTGAAACTGTCAGGAAAAATAAACCTCAGAAAAAGGAAAAGCTACCTGTTTCCTGTCGCCAGGGAAGTTTGTGAGGAGTGAGAGTCGTGTTAAAATAGAGATGACGAACAGAGCAACAAACGTCTTTCGGGAATTCATTCCGCTCTGATGGGAGACGGTCCAGGTTCTTCCCGAAACCTGATGTGGCGCTGATGAGGAGAGCGGGCGGAAGGAGGCGGAGTTTCCTCTCGACTTTATTCTTCACCTTCTTGTGTTCTGTGTCCTTCAGCAGAACTCGCTTCATCTCGAACCATAAACAAAAATATCAGATGTTTTTTCCAGAACTGAATTTTTATTATTATTATGATATTATTTATGATATTCACAGCTTTAACTCTTTACCATGTTCGACTGGTCGCTATGGCAACGCATCCCGCCACTTTTTACCTCATCCGAGCGGGCGTGTCGGGGGAGACACGGGGCTGAAGCTCTTGTGCTGTAGCTTACCGACAGCAAGCGCTAATAATAAAGATTAGCATGAGGTGTGTGTGAGTTTGTGTGTAGTTTGTTTGATGATGACATTCCCTTATGTGTCATTTTATAATCTAAATTGCTACACACAGACAGACAGACAGACGTCTGGAAAATCTAATCCCGCAGAAAGGACCGTTTCCTTTCCGTTTTGTTTAATACACACAGGCAAAGATTACATAAACAAATTTAATTTTTCTTTAAAAAAAATAAAGAAAGAAAGAAATTCTTTAGTTTCATACAGTCAACTGTAATTACATACACCTACAACTGCCCTGTTTGTGTTCTCACACACACACACACACACACACACACACACACGTGCGCACACGCACAGAGCCTCCCATAGTTTCACCATGACGTGTGTGTGTGTTTGTGTGTGTGTGTGTGTGTGTATGTTAGAGAGAGAGAGGAACTGGATCTACAGCTCAACCTGTTGGATCACCTCATGTCTCTGATCTACATCTCTCTCTTACACACACTGCATGATTCATACTATACACACACTCACACCAGGTTGGTGTGTGTGAAGTAAATAAATAAACAGGTTGTGATGAATATTAACACTGTTTGTTTTATTACTTGGCTCTTCGGGAGCTCAGAGGAACTGAACGTCTTTAAAGCACATCGTTAAGCAGAAGATGAGAAATGCATTATCGATAATGTGCGCGCACACACACACACCACACACACACAGAATTATGAGAGTGTCATTGTTCAGCTCTGATAAACAGATCGGATGGTGCGCCGATTAGACCTGAGCGAGACGCAGATAAATCTTTGCACTTCACTCCAACTTCAACATACATAAATAAATAAATAAATAAATAAATAAAGGATCTGAATCAAAGCACCTACTTTAATATTTTAATATTTTAAAATATTTATAATCCTTTAAAATGTGGCGCAGATTTATTTAGATTCCAAGAATTAAAATGAGAGATTTATGAAAAAAATAAACCAGCGCATTAAACATTCTTCTGTTGGAGTTTACATAAAAATAAGAAAATAAAAAATATGTAAAAAGACTGAATTATTCCAGAAGACGGTGTCAAAGTATTTTAAAAAGTTCATCTGAATGATATTTATAAAAATATATATTTATAAATCTCACGCTGGAGGTGATTTTTATTTTTTGTGATTTTAATTATTTTTAATAGCTTCTTTTTAAAAAAAATTTAATTAATTTATATTTACAGTTAAAATCTAGTTAGCGTGTGTGAACTCCAGCAGTCGTGTTCATCTCTGTTCTGTTTGGGACATGCCGAAAATATGCGAGCGCTCGTCACGTACTCGAATTCCTGCTAATTCTAACCCAAAAAAAAACAACAACTTTTAAGTGACTTAATTTTTTTATTTGTTTGTGATAGATTAGTGTTTGCAGTGTTTCAGCTGATTTTAGATGTTACTAAATAAAAAACATGTTAATCCAACAGATTTGTGTGTTTGTGTCGAAAGGAATGATTGTGTGTGTGTGTGTGTGATAAATGTCTAGCCATTGTTTTGTAATGACTCTGTTGGATTTACCCCGCAGTGTGTTTCTACACCTGTAAACCCCAAGGACTCAAATTCGCAAGAACAAAAAACCCACAGTCATG
>NC_080725.1:23380000-23410000 GCF_019097595.1 Hemibagrus wyckioides
ATCAAGCTGACTGACATGCAGGTGGATTCACACCTGGTGATCTGGACCACAGATTACCTCACCAGAAGGCCACAGTATGTCAGGACGAGGGACTGTATCTCTGAAATCATCTCCAGTAGCACAGGAGCACCACAGGGGACTGTCCTACCCCCCTTCCTGTTCACTCTTTACACCTTGGACTTTACTTACAACTCAGAGTCATGTCACATACAGATGTTCTCAGATGACACTGCCATTGTGGGGCGTATTAGGGATGGACAGAAGCCTGGTCAAGGACTTTGTGGCGTGGGGCAGTCTAAACCAGCTACAACTGAACATCACAAATACCAAGGAGATGGTGATTAATTTTTGTTGGTCCGGGCCTCCTCTGTTACCTGTCTCCATTGAGGGAGTGGATGTTGAGAGAATCAGGTCATACAGATACCTGGGGCTACAGCTGGATGACAGGCTGGACTGGTCAGTGAACACTGAATATCTGTAAAAGAAAGGTCAGTGCCGGCTGTTCTGAGGAGACCAGGATCCTTCAACATCTGCAAAAACCTCCTGCTGATGTTTTATCAGTCAGTCATGGCCAGTGTGCTTTTCTCCGCAGGGGTGTGCTGGGGAGGTAGCCTGAAAAGCAGAGAGGCCACGAGATTGGACAAGGTGGTCAGGAGAGCTGGACTCTTTCGAGGAAGTGGTGGAGACGAGGACACTAAACAAAATGCTGTCCATCATGGCCAACCCTGACGTGTAGAACTTGTGTAGAACTCTCTCATCTGTTAGATTCAGGGTCTGATCAGTTACTCTCACTGTTGCATATCTGGCCATTATCCTATTTAAACTGGGATTTATATGTTTTATTTATATGCTTCTTATATTTCTTGTAGTTTTTGTTTTTAGCGTTGCACTGGTAACTTCTGGTCAGTTACTTCACATCACATTACCCTGTGTGTACTGACTATATGTAAGATGTACAGTGTGCACTCAAGCTGTCTGTGTGTTACTGTCTCTACTGCTGCTGGATATCTGGAATTTCCTTCAGGATCAATAAAGTATCTATCATCATATAGGAAAAACTAAATCTTAGACCTCAGTGTGGATATGGAATGAAGGTCAGGTTTCAGGATGGTGAAAGACATGGCACAGTTGCCATGGCAACACCACCAGCAGCTCTATGTTTAAGAAACTAGGGTACTGTGGGTACTACAGGTACTGTTGGGGCTGTAAACTCTTAAACAGTGTATATAGGGAACTCTAGTACAGGAATCGTGTGTGTGCAGGTCTATTACACCACATGATGATGTGTTTAGCCTCAGCTTTGATTCTGCAGAACACCAAGTGTGTGAACTCGCTCGCTCACATTCGTGTGTGTGTGTGTGTGTGTGTGTGTGTGTGTGTGTGTGGTTAACTTCTTCACTCTTGTGCTAAATGCTGCAAACTGTGACTCAGCAGCTACTGAAGCTGTGTTCCTCTGCACACGTCTCTCTCTCTCTCTCTCTCTCTCTCTCTCTCTCCTCCTGATGCTCTCGGTTTATAAAACGGTTTTTAAAACAAATAACTACAGAGTTACTCTTCAGCTTGATGTGTACTGCTGCTGGAGTTGATCAGATCAGAGGGCTGGAGGATCTGAGCATCACCTCCACCACCACATCCTTGAAGAAAGTGTAGAACATAAACATGGAAAAGTCTCATTTCTATTCAATTTCTTTTCAAAAGTCTTCTATTTCAAGTCACATGATTTGAGTTTTTTTTCCTTCTCTGTCATTAATTATGGATGAGAACACTTTGTTTTTTTCTGATCTCCTCCTTCATGCTGAAACCACAGGAAAAGCTTCAGCGTTTAAACCAGTAATAAATATCTGAAGATGATGGATGACGTCTGCTTTTGTTTGTTTTTTGTTTTTTTTAATTCCTCAGTATGAAATCCTGCTCTGTGTGCAAGATCACGACGATCCGGCCATCGACGTGTGTAAGAAGCTGCTGGGGAAATACCCGAGTGTCGACGCCCGCTTGTTCATAGGTAAGCACTGTTAGTGCTCAGGTAACTGAGAACATTAATTATAAACATCAGAGAAAACACACGAGCCGCATCACTTCCTCTCTCCACATCTCCCAGAGGAAGTGACTCCTCCTGGCTAGTGCTCAGGGACAGATCCTAATCATTTAGGAAGATTTCCTGTGTGTGTGTGTGTGTGTGTGTGTGTGTGCGCGCACCTCAGAGACAGGAAATTGATTCTTACTCATTAAGGACAGGAAGTGACTCCCTCTGGAGATTTCTCCTCTCACATGTTCTCAATAGGAGCAGAGGTTAATGTGCTCACAGTGGTGCAGCGGTCACATGACCTCCCATTATGAAACATGACAAATTAAGAAATGCGAGAGTAAATTCAGCAGTTCTAATGAAGGTAACGCATTCAGCAGTGTGACTGCACTTTTAGACACATGATGATAAATTTGAAAATCAGTAACTAAAAGCAGAAAGGGGCGGTCCTTACTGAACATCAGGTGCTCACTGCTGATTGGACGCAATAAAAACAGATCAGAACTTTTTGGTCTTTTTGGTTTTTTAAAATTTATATTTTTTACTTTCATCCAAAAACTGATTAAGTTGTTTGTGACTAAATCTTTATTTATAAAGAGAAGGATATCCAACACACACACATGCCTCCACACCAGGCTTCAGCTCTTCTAGCTGCTTTCAGGCTGATGGATGATGCTGATGTTTGAAGGTTGGAGCAGGTCCATATCTGCTGCAGAGGAGAAGTGAGAAGAAGAACAGAGAAATGACATGCTTTTCCTCCATCTGTTCTTTCTCTCTTTTTTTTTTTTTCCCTCTCACAGGCGGTAAGAAGGTCGGCATCAATCCAAAAATAAACAACCTCATGCCAGGGTACGAGGGAGCAAAATATGACCTGGTGTGGATCTGCGACAGCGGCATTCGAGGTAACGGTTCTGACTCCATCCACTTCAGACAGATATGAACCTGTTAGGAACATCAGAACCATTGGCACTAGCACAAGCAGAACCCGGAGTCCTCCTGGTGAAACTCATCTAGGAGCTGAAGACCCCTCAGTCCTGTACCAACATTATACTTCCTGCTGCCGTGTTCGTGTCCTGAACACTTTTCACCAAAAACAGACTAATTTTAACCACCTGACCAATCAGATCACAGCTTGTGAGAAACAGGAAGACAGAGGATGTAGTGCTGGTGTGAAAAGTGAAAAAGTAAGAGAGAAGATGAGACTGACCGGTCAGAACTGAGATATTCTGGGAGAGAATCAGATGTTTCATAATCACTAAGGGTTGATGGATTAGCGAGCTAATGAGTCCGGCTTGTTGTGATGGTGTGTGTGTTCGTGTGTGTTCACTCTCTGGTATTCCGCAGTGAGGCCCGACACGCTGACGGACATGGCCAGTCAGATGACGGAGAAGGTGGGTCTGGTGCATGGCCTCCCGTACGTCGCTGACCGTCAGGGATTCGCTGCTACGCTCGAGCAGGTGAGAGTCTGAGTCTGGAATTATTTGAATGCATTTGACTGTTAGCGTGACTGAGCTAGCCACCGAGCACGTAGCCAGACATCACTTCCCGTTTCAGCACGAAGCCTTCACGTAA
This sequence comes from Hemibagrus wyckioides, assembly GCF_019097595.1. NCBI lineage: Eukaryota > Metazoa > Chordata > Actinopteri > Siluriformes > Bagridae > Hemibagrus > Hemibagrus wyckioides. The sequence continues at coordinate 23,383,596 of NC_080725.1, forward strand.
TAATAATAATTATAATAATAACGATCAGTGAGTCCAAAGCATAACGGCTGCTCCAGATCCACTCAGGATGACCAGGTCCAGCAGCAGTTTAGAATCCTGTGTGAGAGTGATAGAAACCAGAGCTCGAGGGATGAGTGTGTGTCCAAAGCTGGATTTTCTAGTTGTGGAGACGGTAAACACACGCATGCTGCAGACGCTCAGCGCTTCCTCTCGTCCGCTGGGGATGAATCAATGACGTTAGAGATATTAGCTGTGATTTCATGCTAACTCACACTGAAGCTTCACTTTAAACAGCTCCATCAGTGTACACACACACACACGCACACATCAGAGACCGAGCGATAAAGACGAGCTCAAAGAGATATAACACACAGGAAGCAGAACAGGAATAAAACACGGCAGATTTCATTCTGTCTAAAGAGAAATAACTCTACATACACTTCCGTTTTTACCGTGTGTATGTGTGTGTGTGTGTGTGTACCTGACAGGAAGGTGGAGGTTCTGTAAGGGAGGAGAGAAAAGTGTATGTGTAGGCATGTCGTGTGTGTGAAACTGAGTGGGTGTATCGTGTGTGTGTTTAACTCAGTGGGCTTGGGCATGTGTGTAACTGTGTGGGCATAACCTGTGTGTGTGTAACTGAGTGGGTATGTCCCCGTGTGTGTGTGTGTGTGTATGTAACCTTGTCCTGTGTTCCTGTAGGTGTATTTCGGAACCTCCCACCCCCGCTCCTACATCTCAGCTAACGTGACAGGGATAAAGTGTGTGACGGGAATGTCGTGTCTGATGAGGAAGGATGTTCTGGACCAGGCAGGAGGCCTGATCGCATTTGCTCAGTACATCGCTGAGGATTACTTCATGGCCAAAGCCATCGCTGACAGGTTTCCCTTCTCCACCTGCTGTTTGTTCTTTCAGCTGGTTTTGTAAGCTGATGAATTTTCCTGCTGCACCTGGGAGAATGATGAACCGCTTCTCTTTTGTCTTTCAGAGGATGGAAATTTTCCATGGCGACGCAGGTAGCCATGCAGAACTCCGGCTCCTATTCCATCGCCCAGTTCCAGTCACGCATGATCAGGTACCGCTCCACTCGTCCACCCAACCGTCCGCTCGTATCAAACCTGATGATAAGTGCATGTTTGGGGGCGGAGCTAAACCTGAACACAGTGTGTGACGTCACTAAATAAGCTTTAATTGATCCAATGTACTCGTTACTCATCGTTTACTGATTATTACAGAAATTGTACACATTTAGGTAACTTCCCCTCCGTTTCCTGGCTGCTGATTGGCTGAAGCCCTGTTCTGTGACTCTGTGTTAGTGAGATTAGATCTTTAGATAGATGAGAGAGTGAAGCTGTGTTCCTCTGGTTTCTGCAGATGGGCGAAGCTGCGTATCAACATGCTGCCTGCCACCATCATCGAGCCCATCTCCGAGTGCTTCGTGGCCAGCCTGATCATCGGCTGGTCAGCGCATCACATGTTCCGCTGGGACATCATGGTGTTCTTCATGTGCCACTGTCTCGCCTGGTTCATCTCTGACTACATCCAGCTCCGAGGAGTCCAGGTAACACCTACACCTGACACCTGACCCCCACAACTCCTACAGCAACACCTAAATGTACTTGTACTTGTTTTAATTTTGGCATATATAGATTTCCACTGGTGTCCTCTTTAGGGGCGGAGCTACACAAATAACTAAAGTGTGTAACATCATTAAATGAGCTTAAATAAATACAATACACCAATTATAAGCACAAGCAAGCTATTTTCGCTGATATCAGTGGTTGTCACGGTAACGTTGAGTCGTATTCAAAGAGTTAAATAAGCCTGTGAGGAAATGTTTTATATTAATATTTTATATTAATATTTTATATTAATTATCTAATATTTGAATAAATTTGATTATTCATACATGCTGTTAGATTCGACTTTGTTCGTCCAGGATGTTAGCGTGATGGTGTAAATAGCCGAGCTGCTGTTTGTCCTTCCTCAGGGCGGGTCGCCGTCCTTCTCTAAGCTGGACTACGCCGTGGCCTGGTTCATCCGGGAGTCCATGACCATCCAGATCTTCCTCTCGGCGCTCTGGGATCCTACCATCAGCTGGAGGACAGGACGCTACCGGCTACGCTGCGGCGGCACGGCCGAGGAAATACTGGACGTGTAAAGAAAAAACATCCAGAGGAAAGAAAAAAAAAAAAGCACCTTGAAGCAGTGGACACACTTGTGACAAAACAGGAAGTGGGCGGAGTCAGAACACGCAGAAATAACTGCTTAGAATCATTTCAGATTATTGACCTGTGTGAGTTTTAAGAAGTGAATCAGTCTCTTTTCTTTTTCTTTTTTTGTTTTAGATTTTTACGAACCTGTGTTTGTGTGTTTGTGTGTTTGTGTGGGTGTGTGGGTGTGTGTGTGTGGGTGGGTGTGTGTGGGTGGGTGTGTGTGTGTGGGTGTGTGTGTGGGGGGGTGTGTGTGGGGGTGTGTGTGTGGGGGTGTGTGTGGGGGGGTGTGGGTGGGGGGGTGGGTGGGTGGGTGTCTGGGGGTGTGTGTGTGGGGGTGTGTGTGTGGGGGTGTGTGTGTGGGGGTGTGTGTGTGTGTCTGTGTGGTTGAGTGTTTATGTTCTTGGTGCTTTTGCTGGCCTTGTGATTAGAGACTTAAGAGTCCCAAAATGAGCCAATAACGAGACCTAGAAGAGGAAGAGGGGCGTGTCTTAACATAGTGGATATTTGTTTAAAAAAAAAAAGACAAAGTTTTTCTAAAATGAGTTTTATTTATATTTTTACGTCCTGTGGTCATGAACAGCACTGAAGCAGCCGGACACGGCTGATGGTGAGGATGAGTGGACCAGATTATCGCTAGCACTTTGGTATCATACGGTAAAAAAAAAGAAAGCGTGACGTTCTGAAGTAATGACCATCTCTGGACGATTAATGACCAGAGCAAGTCCCTGACTGATTAACACTCAGTAGTGGACTGGTTTCCATAGCGACAGGTTCCACAAAAACATAATACACATGTTCTGAAGATGCGCAAAGAGAGTGACCGCAGCAGGACGTTAACCCCGTGGATTAAACCCTGTCATTCAGCGCCGTTTTGTTTTTTTTTTCCCCCTCTGCTGACCTCTGTTGCTTTTTTTTGTTTTTTTTTTTGTTTTTAAAAGATGTTGGATGACCGTGTAAAAAAACTCCATCCACTAACACAACAACAAAAAAGACATGAGCGCAGTCAGTATTAGTGTGAGATTTAAAATCGTCCAATCAGCACGCAGCAGAACATTCCCACATCTTACATCAGACTTTATTTGTACAATGAGAATTTATTTATTATTTTTTTGGATCTCATACATCAAGCTTTAGATTTTAAAAGCAGCTCATTCGCATCATTTCCTGGCTGCTGATTGGCTGAAATTTAACGACTGAACACATCAAATAAACCAGATATCGAAAAGCTAGAGATATTTCACATAAATATACACAATAAAAAATATATAGATATATTAAAAAAAGTTACAAAAAAATCATTTCTAGATATAAAAAGAGATTTAAATAAAAGGCTTTTTTTTAAATAAATTTAAAAATAAATCAGTTTAATAAGCAATCTCTAAAATGGAAAAAAAAATCAGGTTGTAAATCTCTGAAGTGTTTTACTTCGGCATTAAAATTTACACTTTCACTCTGATTTCATTTCATTCCCGAATTTTTTTATTTGGATCACGAAAGTGATTTCAGATGGGGAAAATAAGAGGCAGAGATTGTCCTGTTCTGTTTATTTTTCCTGAACTTTGCTGCCTGAGCCTCTGTGTGACTCCGGACTGGAGACGAACCGTGACCCAGTTCCACTTTAACATGACGTTATTTTAGTTTAGCCTGATGAGGAGGAGGAGGATGAAGAATAAGATATGTTCTCAGACGTATCGTTTCCCGCCACAGACACACCGGACACGACTCATGAGGAGCTCTCGCGGCTCGGATCGGTCGGATCAGGTGTGTTCTGGATGAGCGAAGTGACTGAAATGTAAACATATTAGCTCCGCCCCCTGACCACACCCTTATGAGTGAGGTCTGTCTCTCTTTCTCTCTGTGTGCTGATACTCACCACATGACGCACATTCCTGTCCGGTCCTGCCCCCCCCCCCTTTATTGTCCCTCTCCTGTGCGGTCAGTATTCCGGGCACTGTTTACCTTACGGAAGTGTCGTGTTTTTTATTTCCTAGATATTTTATTAAACTGTATTGAATCCTGCTGCATTTCAGTAAATCATGTAAAAGCGGTAATGCATTTCAAAATAAATTTAAATAAAACACTTTCCGTGTGATAAACTCCGCCCTCCACGCGCTTTTCAGCTGGCTGCTGCACATTCCCTGATTGGCTCTCAAACACACGCCGGAGGAAAGTCGTCTCTGTTCCCTTCGCCTGAATCGCTCCCTTTAAGCCCCGCCCCCTTTCCTCGGCTCACATTACTAATCTCTGCTCGGGACTTTTCCGCCCTGCTGGTACGATAGCCCCGCCCCCTTTCCCTCTCTGTTCTAGACTTTTCAGACATGCTGATGCGATAGCCCCTCCCCTTTTCCCACTTTGCTCTGGACTTCTCCGCCCTGCAGATTCGATAGCTCCGCCCCCTTGCACTGATGCTGACAGTATTATACTGGAGACGGACATTTCTTTCGCAGTTTTTTCCGTTCACGTTTTATTTAAACGCTTTATTTATTTTTTCTAGGCCAGTTTTCCCTCCTGTGTTCACATCGCTGTGTTTCTGCCCTCGACAGGTAAACAGGGATTACTGAAACACATCAGTCAGCAATAACAGTCTTAAAGTCCTGCTCAGTTTAGTCTGTGAAAGAAATAATACTTCTATATTTCACACACACACACACACACACCCCTCTATTAAACTTTTCAGATTTTATCAAGACATTTCAAAATATCTTTACGAGTACTTTAGTGTAGTTCAGCAGCGCGGCATAACCATGTACTGCTGCGGTGCATGTAAATAGGTGTTAGCTGTGTGTGTGTGTGTATGTGTGTGTGTGTGTGTGTGTGTATGTGTGTGTGTGTGTGTGTGTGTGCTGATAGTCACCGCTGTAGTGATTAGAATTATTACAAAGTGGATTTTTCCATTTTCGTTCTTTGTCCTCTTCCTGAGCGAGAAAATGACTGTACATGAGCAAGAGTGTTTCAGAGGTGTGTGTGGTGTATGTTTGAGGTGTGTGTGGTGTGTGTTTGAGGTGTGTGTGGTGTATGTTTGAGGTGTGTGTGGTGTGTTTGCTTGTTCAACCTTGTTCTCAATACTGTGAGTGTATTGTGTGTTTCACGGTGGGGAACTGGACATAAGTTTTTTTGTTTGTTTTTTTTTTCAGCGTACATGTGTGTGTGTGTTTGACTGAATTGTGTGTGTGCGCGAAGCCTGGTGGTGTAGCCCACACTGTAAACACCAAATTCCAAATAAGAATAATTTTTTCCACCTTAAAATTGACAAATCATTTTGTGTGTGCGCGCGCGTGCATGTGTGTGTGTGCATGTGTGTGCGCGCGTGCATGTGTGTGCGCGTGTGTGTGTGTGTGCGCGCGTGTGTGTGTCTGAGAAGTGTCCAGTTGTGATCCACTGTCACGTCTTTTCCACACTCGATGCTGATGCTGGCTTTTATAACCCATAAGATGTACAGAATATTTATGAACTCTTTGGATGGTTAAAGTGCTGAATGAAGCTTAATTTATTCTCCAGCTGGATTTTTGTATTTTATTTGTAGTTCCTCTCTCCTGCAGTTTTACACAAACTCCATTTACGACTGTCTTTTTCTTTCATGTACTTTTTTCCCATAGACGTTGCTGTGTTTGTTTAGGAGAAAAAACACAATCTAAACTGCAGCAGGGAAACTCACTAAATTAAAGCTCTGTCCAACCTCACCATCCTGCGTCCACCTCACTCTGTGTGTCGCGGTGTGTGTGTCACAGTGTGTGTGTCGGTGACTGACCAGACCAAGTGCTCTTTGGCTTTTTAAAGGGTTCTACTCAGAGGTCTAAAGGTTCTACGTTCCTCCTTCACCACAGTGAGAGCTGCTGCTGTACTGGCTGTGAAGGAGCGAGCAGTTGCTATGGAAACCATAACACATCAGGACCCATTCGAGATCTGGGTTTTAATCCAGAGGTTTAAGTTTTAATCACCAATTTATTATTAAAGACGTGTCACTGATTTACTGAAAACTAACTGGAACAGACTGGATTTAATAAAAATAATAAACAAAAATGGTAAATAATAATAATAGTAGTAATAACACTTATTATTAATTATTATTATTATTATTATTATTATTATTAACAAAATATAAAAAAATAATAGTAATAATACTAATAAAAAAAATATAACGCACCAAATGTCCATTTGAAAAGATGTCAAAATTCTAATCTCACCTCCGAGCCAATAATTAAGCAAGTCTGTGCAAAAGTTTGTGCACCTCCTGAGTCTCTCTCTACATCTCTCTTTTCACACACACACACTCCCCCTCTCCCTCTCCCTCTCTCTCTCTCTCTCTCTCTCTCTCTCTCTCTCTCTCACTCACTCCATCATTGTGCTCCATCTGTCTCTTCTGAAAATAAAGAGTTATAAATAATAATGTATAGATGTACACATCATGAAACTGATACTACACACACACACACAAACACGTCTGTTAAAACTGAAGACACTGAACATCATCTTACTTTAAAGGGCATCACAGGGGGCACAAACGTCTGCACTCTGCCCTATATCCATTACATCAGTGCACATGATGAACTCTCACCCAGTATTTGTGGGTGTACAAACTTTTGCACATTCAAGACCACAGGAAGTGACACAGAGTTATTTCCTTTCAGCTCATTAGACACAATTTACACACACTAAAAGCAACTATAAACTGATAAAAAAGGAACATCTACCAGAGTGATGGAAAGACCAAAGTGTGAAGGAAGTAAAGGATCTGCTCATGATCCAGAAGATAGGAGCTGATCAAGGAAACATGGTGATGTCATGGCTTTCTCTCTGATCTTTACTGATGATGGAGATGATGAAGGGATCAGCAGAATGAAGTCGGACGTCTACAGAAACCTTCCGTCTGATCCTTTACAGAGAAACATGTCCGATCTAATCAGGAGGAACTTCATCATGCAGCGAGATCCAACACACACTGAGACACAACACAGGACTTCATCAGGGGGAACGTGGAAGGGTTCAGACTGAACGAGTCAATCAGCAGAACTGAGGAGCATCTCACCTCCTGGAGAGACTGGAGAGAGAAACCTCCTGAAACACAAAAAACAATGAAAGAAGCTGAGATACAAACCTGGAGAAAAAAATAATAATCATGAAGTAGAAAACAGCAGTCCCTGGTTTGATGCAGTAAAGTGTTATTGATATTCCAATACTTTTGCTGTCCTAAAAGTTATAAAATTATATTTTAATCTCTACCTGGCTTTTATATCATTTTAACATTTTGGGTTTTCATTTTCTTTTAAATCTGAGTTCTTTTAACATCTTTCAACACTGATAAATTATTTACTCCAACATTAGCAGTTAGCGAGCTCCACGTCTCATCACTTGGTCAGCTTCTAAAACAAGTCTAAAACAAGTTATCCCAGCACCTATGCTAACTTGCTAACCCAAATTAAGCAGTTACTCAGGTTAACAGCTAGCCGTCTGACATTAGCACCTCCTGAATGTTCTAAAGCATTACGGCGCTTCAGTCTGTGGCTTTACCAAGTGGATGTGTCTTTATTTTGTCTTGTTTCATCAGCTAATATTACGGTAGCTCCAGGTTTATAACACGGTATTGAGGTGTGCTTGGTGTCACCCTCACAGACACCAACACACCTCTACAGCAACACCACACAGGCTTGCTGAGTATCTCTGACCACAACCCCCACCAATTCCTACCTCCACTGGACTGACCACATCCTCTTACTCGACTGTGATGACCAATCAGGAGTGACTTGATCAAGGTAAGGCTGCAGGCCCTGATGGTATTAGTCCCAGGGTTCTGAGTTAAGTCCAGCATCCCGAAGTACATCTACAGCCTGATGCAGGAAAGGATACCGGTGCTGTGGAAAACATCTTGTCTAGTACTGATACCTCAGAAAGCCACCCCATCTGACCTCAGAGACTACTGACCACTTGTTTTAATGTCACATGTCATTAAAGTGTTGTAGAGATTAGTTTTAGCCCAGCTGGACCCACAGGTGAAACCTGCACTGGACCCACTCCACTTTGCTTACCAGCCTCATGTGGGTGTGGACGATGAGGTCATCTATCTGCTGCAGCATCCTCACTCCTACCTGCTATCCAGGTCTGTCTGTCTGTCTGTCTGTCTGTCTGTCTGTCTGTCTATCTATCTATCTATCTATCTATCTATCTATCTATCTATCTATCTATCTACACTAAGACACTAACACTGAAGTGACCACTGTGTGTTGATTTCTCTCCCCTGGTGTTGGTGTTAAAGTTTAAACTGGATTATTTCCAAGTGTTGAGATTGTTCTGTTGTTTGAATTGAGTCGTGTGAAACTCTCAGGTTTTTTGGGTCTGAGTCTACGGAAAATACATCAGACTTCACCACAAGCCACCTTCTGAAAAACACTCAGAGATTTACTGTAACACACACACCTTTCTCTCTCTCTCTCTCTCTCTCTCTCTCTTTACCGAAGTGGAGGCTCCTGAGTTCGTGAGTTCCTGTGTTCCCGAGTTCTTGTGTTCCTGAGTTGTTGTGTTCCTTAGTTCCTGTGTTCCCGAGTTCATATATTCCAGAGTTCTTGTGTTTCTAAGTTCCTGTGTTCCTTAGTTCCTGTGTTCATGAGTTCCTGTGTTCACGAGTTCCTGAGTTCTTTAGTTCCTGTGTTCCTGATTTCCTGCATGAGTGCTGCAGGTGTTGCAGAGTTATGACATCATGAGGTCACAGACGCAGTGTCACACGCTGAAAGAGAAGACGCTAGCATCACTCTGCTCTGGACCACTGGGAACTCTGAACACGATAATGACCACAAACCTCTCAGGTCACGGGGTCATCTCTGAGGAAGTGATTGAGCGGCTGAGGGAGTCACCAGAACCGTCAACCCAACAGGAGAGAATTGTGAGGAGATGAACCTCATCCTCCATCCAGTCTCCAGGATCTGGAAGAGTTCATTCTTCAGGACTGGAGAAAGACAGATGTCTCTGTATGTCACAGGTTTACAGAAGGCTTATTTCCTCAGTGAGGTCATTAAAAGTGTTTAAATGAAATAAACCAAATGAAGATGTAGTTAGCCGTCGCAGGTCATCTCTGTCCTTCATTTACATGACTCCTGCTTTTCTTTCTTTCTTTCTTTCTTTCATTCAGTATTGCTGGACATCCCATCTGTTGTCCTCGAGCTGAATAAAGACGAACCCTTTGTCCTTTTCAGAGCCGGATAAAAGTCCAGCTCTCTCTCTTCACTCTCCCGCAGGCCTAAAAGCCTGGCCTCTTCTCTCCTGGTCAATAACACCAGTGATATGAATAAGTCGATTATGTGGACGAGAGGAAGAAAAAAAGACGCTGCCACTAAAGGTCAAGAATCACCATGACAACGCACAGCAGTGGCCGAGCAGACTCTTTCACTTCTCTGTCTGAGGGGATAAATATAACCCACAGATTAGCTCACACACACACACACACACACACACACACACACACACACACTCCTCTGGAACACTTCTTGTCTTCTGCAGAGCTTCACCATCACATGAGGGGTGCCAATACTCAAGTTTCCCACGATCAAAAGTCACTCACCACCAGGGGGCGTGCTATTAAAGGAAAGACATCGGGAGGGGGTTGGGTTGAGGAAGCGCTAGGCTGCTACTCACACCCTGAAGTGTGATATTATTTCTTCAGAAATTAGCAATTTGATTAAAATTTTATCTGTTTCTAGCTACATATTTAACACTGTGGGCGGTCTAAAAGGAGGGGGCGGAGCACAGTGAGGTGGAGAACCACCAGAACCCTGTGTAGTGAGATGTGTGTCCTGTAATTATTGCTCTAATCTCCATTGGGTCAGTGGTTCAGTTACACCACAGGTGTTTAAAGCGGCGGCGTCGGTCACCGTCCTGCAGTCTGACCCCAGGCTCTAGCACACGGCTCTCATTTCAGACACGTTCTCCAAAATCCACACCCGAGCTCATTAGTGGCAGCGTATCACTGACATGCTGGTGTCACTTCAGCACCACTTTACTACATTCACACACACACACACACACTGCATCAGCACGCAGAACCGCCCACACTGCCCAGGGGAAGGGGGCAAATACTTATGCACCAAAATACACTGAACAGAACTTCCGTGTGCCGGGTTTAAGAACCATAACACCTCAACGTTTAATAACAATATTACAGTGAAACCGCACACACTCACAAAGATGTGAGACTCGTCCCTCTGGGAGAACCTTTAAGAGTTCTACGTAGAACCCTTAGAACCCTACAACAGAGTGTTTACTGTTTCAGAATAAAACTTCCAAGAAAGAACCCTGTTTTTAAGAGTGTGTATTAACTGAGTACATGTAGAAGGTTCTCTGTAAGAGAGTGGAGAGTTAGCGTGTAACTGTGTAAAGCTGCAGGTCAGACTATGGTTCCTTAAAGTTCTCCTGGATCTAGAACCTGCTCAGAGTTCAGAGAGTCGTGAGAGGAAAGAGCAGGCAGAACCATGGGGAGAAGTTCCACGTCTGCTCTCTGCGTGGTGAAGGAGGAAGGATGACCTGCACATGACGGCCTCCTGGGCACTCGAGGAGGTCATGTGACCCTCAGCTCAGTCTCACACCCATGTGACCAAGGCAGGAATGTCAGGAATGTCAGTAATGTCAGCAGAACCTGCTTATCTTTCTCTCTTGGCCTGAGGACTTCCTCTAGAGCCGAGAGTTTTAAAATAAAAGCTTCGAACTGGAAAATAAACTAAACTCCACACACACTATAGCACAATAGCATCGGCAAAAGCACTGGCAGGAAGTGAACAATTTGCATCACTGTGTGTGTGTGTGTGTGTGTGTGTGTGTGTGTTGGATCTATAAAAGCTCTCAGGAGTGTATTAACATACAGAAAATATCTGGCAAAGTCTCAGTTCCCATCAAACAAAATTACAGTATAATATGGGAATAAACTGTGTTGTGTTGTGTTTTTTCATTAATAACACAGTGTGAAGTCAAAAACAGCTCTGAGATATAATGTTGAAAAATAAAAAATAAAAAAATAGGCAATAATAATGCAGGATATAACAGCAGCTTATACATAAAAGTATGTCAAATTAAAACTAATATGTACAGGGCTAATCTACCAATGTGTGGATGAAGTAAATAAGAAAATGAATTAAAAAATAAAACATTTGTGTTTTGTATCTTGAACATTCAAAAATATAGATTTTTTTTAAAGTGCCCTTCAGCTGATGCTAACACTGATCCAGATTTTGGTGATGATGCTAGTGGCAGCGCTAACACTAGCGTTAACGCTAGTGCTAGCAGTCCTTGACAAACCATGCTAGATTTCTGCATTAAATCGTGAAGAATCTCTGATATTTTTCCCTCTCTGAATGTTCACTGCACAACAAATGAACCTGCTGCTATAATTTATCCCTGTGAAATGGAGAAATGATCATCTTTAAAGATTAGCATCTTTAAAGATTAGCATTGTAGCAGTATCTTACAGCTTTTTTCTGTTAATTAGCATCTATCCCTGGCTAGTAGGGATTATTTCCAGAGGATAAATTAGGATTTAGTGAAAACAGGAGAGCTGTGTTTGTGTGATTTATCTGAAGTCTAAACATTATAATATGATGGAGATGTGATTATAATGATGAGGTTACAGACACTGTTAGTGGAGTACATAGCAACAGTGAGCTAGCAAAACAAATGAGTTAAGCAAATGGCTAGCTCTCGGTTCTTCTAAAAATTAAAGTGATGTAATTGTAATTGTAATTGTGTGTGTGTGTGTTGAGGATTTTGGTAATCAGACTTTAGCTTTAAGATCAAATATACACTGATCAGCCATAACATTATGACCACCTGCCTAATACTGTATTGGTCCCCCTTTTGCTGCTAAAACAGCCCTGACCCGTCGAGGCATGGACTCCACTAGATCCCTGAAGGTGTGCTGTGGGATCTGGCACCAAGATGTTAGCAGGAGATCCTTTAAGTCCTCTAAGTTGCGAAGTGGAGCCTCCATGGATCAAACCTTGCAACTTAGAAGACTTAAAGGACAAAAAGGATACTTTTGATAGCTACTGACCACTGCAAACTGAAATTTTAAAATCCAAATCACACAAACAGAACAGTGTAAGAGCATACGGTCCATCTGTCCAAAGCACAGTGAAATTCCTGACAAATAAATAGATGCAGTGTTTGGGAGAAAATGGAAATGAAGCAGGAAAGAGTTGGTGATGGTCATGTGATGGTGCCTCGAGACTCTGAGCACAATGGAGTGTTTGAGGAGATGAAGTGAGCTCTGAAAAGCCTGTGGACTGATTTACTGTAGTGGAAGTGAAGAGCTGTGAATGTGTGCAGTGTGGGACACAGACGAGTGCAGCGGGGGAACAGACGAGAGAAACCAGCTCATTGGCAGCTGCTGCAGTCTCTTGAGGAGCAGATTCGTCTCTTCCTGGTCACTTCCTGCTCCAGATCCTTTCACGTCTCATGTGTCAGTGAAAGTGATTTATATTCACTGAATAATTCAAACACGTATTTCAACACGGAAGTGAAATACTGATGCAGTGTACACAATGTGTGTCCTTCACCTCTTCATTCTGAGGATTTTTATTCTTTCAGACTTTATCATCAAACTTCTCATTATATTACTGAGATCTGGATCCGTTTTCATGAACATTCTCAGAGCTAAAGGTTTCTCCTAGTGGCAAAATTCTCAGAAATGTAGGAGTTACCCCTTAAAATGAAAGAGAAGATATTATTTGGAGAGAGAGAATAATTCTGGCGGCTCAGTACGTCTCGTCCTGCCACTACATGAGGGATGGACACTGAGTCTTCACCATACAGTAGAGTTCATCTGAAACCTTTAACACTCCTCACACTCACCCTCCGACTCCATGTGTTCACAAACTCTTCTTCTAATGTGACAAAATATATACTTCTTTGAATTATTATTATTATTTTTATTATTATTATTGTTATTTCTTTATTTCCTTATTTCTTTATTTCTTTATTTATTCTCTCTACTTTCCACTTTAAATGTGATTTAAAAATGAACTGAATGTGTAATTGTCAATGCTTTGGCAACACTGTCCTATAACAGTCATGTCAATAAAGCTTATTTGAATTTGAATTTGAGTGAGAGAGAGAGGGGGAGAGAGAGAGAGAGAAACAGAGAGAGAGAGAGAGAGAGAGAGAGAGAGAGAGAGAGAGAGAGAGAGAGAGAGAGAGAGAGAGAGAGAGAGAAAGAGAGAGAGAGAGAGAGAGAGAGAGAGAGAGAGAAAGAGAGAGAGAGAGACAGAGAAACACGGAGAGAGAGAGAGAGAGAGAGAGAGAGAGACAGAGAAACACGGAGAGAGAGAGAGAGAGAGAGAGAAAGAGAGACAGAGAAACAGGGAGAGAGAGAGAGAGAGAGAGAGAGAGAGAGATCAGTCTCGTCCTTAGCCTACAAATCTACAGCTGCGCATTTCTGCCTTTGAATCGCACTGCCCCCTAGTGGCCATCATTACAATTTGCAAGTCGTTTATAACCACGTGACCAAAAGCTCATTTCACTAAACACACACACCCTGCTGATGTCAGTAGTGCTTAACCTCCAGCATAATCACAACTACTCACAAAACTGACAACTCTGCCTTATTTATTTAAAACTTTTACCAAAAATCACAGCTCTGTATAAAACCCGGAGACGGCGGCCATGTTAAATCCAGTCACGTGACTCAGCCATTACACGGCCTGGTTCTGGTTTCCGTTCAGTAAACAGTGGTGTTTAAATCCTCCAGAACAAACACACATGTTTATATGGTTTAATAAGACTGATATCTAACTCATGGTCAGAGTATTAAAGTATTAAATGATGAAAGTTTTGCTGTGAGAGCTTTAACACTTCCACTCAGAGCTGAGGAGAGGAGAGAGATGAGCTAGCTGAAGCTCCAGATTTCTCTCTTCATCACACTTTTATCCTCTTTTATTCTCTCTCTCTCTCTCTCTCTCTCTCTCTCTGAGGTCTTTATCTTTCTAATAGACCTTCATTTCCACTCATTCTGAGCTGCTGCAAACTGAGAAGTTCATTAAAGCAGACTGATTTAATTAAACCTCTGATTGGCTGATTCCACATCACGTGACACTTCAAGACTTGCTTGGACTTCTTCTGAGTCCACATCACTCCAGAATAATGTCATACTTTCTTTCTTATTAAGGGGAAACTCGTACAGAGGATCAACGTTTTGATGAAATGTAGTTTTGAATTTAGAGTTATTCGGTCACTCTTTGATTGGTATTTAACATGAAAACCTTTAGGATTCCAGATTATGGGTGAATTTCCAACACCCAGGTTCCTCAGTGGTTCTCTGGATAGTTAAATGTTTCAGCTTCTACATAGGACCTTAAAATTTCCAGTCCTGGTCCTGGAGAACCTCCTGTCCTGCACCATGCTGTCTCCCGGTCCTGCAGCTCTGCTCAACTGACCCCAGCATGTCCTCAGAGTACAATCAAGACACGCTTCACGACTCTCCTGTTTTCTGGTGGTGGAACAAACTTACCCTAGAACCTTAAGTGTATTTCCCTACAGAAACTAGCCTCTTTTTTTTGTTTATAGAGTGTATTGCTGAATGTGCAGAAAAATCTCATTTCATGCTGTGTGTTTCAGGTGTGTACGGTGGACGTGTCCCGTCATCACACACCAGTCTAAAACTTCAGAGAAAGAGTTTGGTGCAGAAGTCATCTAAAACATTCTGATTCTGAACTTTTGAACCCTCCATCAGTGTTTCAGTTTGACCTTTGACCTGTGTGTGACACTGTGAACTCAAAGCCGTCTCAGGAAAATGATGCTACACAACATCGCTGTCTGAAACGATGTGATCAGATCAGATCAGACCAGAGTGAGGGTACGGGGCTGCTTACGTTTGTTTACCTTGTTGGCGTGTTTAACATGCAGGAGAACATAGAACAGAGTGGGGAGTGGGGGAAGTGGGGTGTGGTCTCTGGGGTTGTGGAGTTTATGTTCTGTCAAAGTTCTCATACATGAGTGGCAAAAAAATTCAAACATCTCAGATTGTGAAAATCGATAAAAAGTACAGGTTAAAATATGTACGTTTATAAAGAGAGAGATGATAAAATTTGGAAACATCTGGAGAAGTACTCTCTGTCTCAAAAAAAAAAAACATTCGCACCTTTTTGCTGCATCACATATGATTAGTGTCCGGCTCCATGGTGAAGCCGGACGCTCTGATGGGCAGTTTACTGAGTGATGAGAAGAGAGGAGGAAGTGAAGGTGGATGTTAGAGCAGGAAAAAAAAAACCCAAGCAGGAGTGTTACAGCTGGAAGGGGGTGGGGGGGTTAGAGAACAGAGCAGCTAGAAAGGCAGAACCCGGGTTCTACTCCAGTACCACCAGGACAGAGCTTCAATAAATCTGTCTGATATTAAAACAGAGTTCAAATAAACACCGTCAGAAATGCACAATTTTACTAGGAATAATCTGACCAGTGAAGGTGGTACTGGAGAAACGTCCAGGGGTGAGCAGGAGGATCAGAGCAGGAACCCGAAAGGGAAAAGCACCAAGAGACGGAGAACTGAGGAAAGTACAGGTGTCATGACATTTATTCAAGGCATGCTACAATTAAAGTCCATTAGGAAAAAATCAGCAGAGACTCTGACTGAGTAATAATAATAATAATAATAATAATAATAATAATAATAATAATAATAGCTTTAACTCTAATAAGGATTATGCATAATAGAAAAAAACAAAAACTCTTCCTACAAAATACAAAAAACACACAAAAAAAAATTCCAAATCAACCATGCACCGCAAAAAAATTAGAAAATATGTTTCTTTAATAGTTTAATCTTCTATTTGCATTTTTATTACACATCAAACTCATGAACTGAATCCGCTCGTCTCTCCATCGCTTTCCTCACAAACCACTCTTACAAATAAAATCCTGCTGCAATATCAAAATACAGAAGACAACAACAAAAATAAAATAAAATAAAATAATAAACCAACAGGTTGAATTTTTATAAATATAAAAACCAGTTCATTTCAACTGATGTGTTGGATCTTGTTCCCAGAAACCTTTTCATTTTGTTGTTTTTTCACTATTTTTTTGGCCAGGTTTAAATAAAAACAAAAAAAAACCCCTCAACAAACAGGGAGCGGATATTTACAAGCACTTGTTTTGTTTTGGTCGTGGAACATTCGTATTAAGATGGAGAGGAGGCGGAGCGAGGGCGGGTCGAGGATGGTGAGGTTCGAGCGCAGGCACTTTCTCTATGTGCGTCGTGCCTGAGTCGCCTTTCGTTTTTAACATCCCTCCCTTTAATGCTAAATTTTTTTTTCACAATTTCACTAAGGAATAATTGTAGCCCAGATTGTTTAAGAGACCAAAACAAAAAAAAAGGAGAAACTAGAAAGTCAAGACGGCTGAAAGTTTAAGCTCAGAAATAGCTTCAAACCTTTTTCTCTCTCCAGTGCAACAGAAGTCACTTTCGCATGTGAAAACATTTATCTTGTGCGTTTTTCCCCTCGATTACACGACCACCCGTAAAACGACGCCTCGGAGTCGCATTCATGAATATTCATACTCTAACGAGGCCCCGCCCACAGCAGGTGATTGTTCAGTAATAAATATTCCGACCATAAAAAACTGCTGAGGTTTTGGAATAAAAGCACAAAAATATCCATCACACCCGTAAATTTCATTCTGTATAGAAAATGTGTTTGTTTCAAGAAATTAATGTCTAAATCGATCCCAATTGAGTCCTTTGGTAATAATAAAGCTTTCGTAATTAAATTTTGTGTAAGAGATGAGATGAATATTTGATATTTTTGTTTGTTTGTTTTTAACCGAACTGAAGGAGAAAAAAAAATAAAAGGCAGATTTTTGACGGAATGACGAATGAAAAAAACATTCAGCATCGGTGCAGAAACTCCATCACCGGGGGGATTAGTAGTGATGATACCTCTGATATGTTATATGGCTTCACCTTCTGTTTGAGGGAAAACAGAGCTTTAGGAAACAAAGACACTTGAGTGGACTTGAACGACGCAAAAATAGAAAGAAAGAAAAGAAGCTTTAAAAACAAACTGATTTCTGATAGACATCCAGGAAGAAGCTTAGACACGAGCTGGAGACATGGATGAAAGGCACATAAACTTTGGTCCTGCGTTATTTCTGTGTTTAGTTTCAATATAAAAACTATTTTGGGAAAAAACGAAACAAAAAAAAAAAACCAAAACCCCGAAGGCGGATCTGAACAGAACGTGTCGGACATCACGGCCGGACGAAGGCTGCCTGAGTCGAGAGACTGGACTGGGTAAAAACTGTGTGTTAGGTCTGGAAAAATCAAATGAAAATAAAATAAATAATGAAAGACGAGTGTGATGGAGAGGAAAATGTCATCAGGATCAGAGTGAACTGCTGGATTTAGTGCCGCATTAAAATATCACAAGTCTGGCTTTTTCTCCTGTGTGTAAATGAAAAGCTTTTACAGATACAGCATCACGCCCTTCACACCACCAACCCAGCTTCTTCTTTCTCACACACACACACACACACACACACACACACACACACACACACACCAAAGCCAACTTTATCCAGTTTCTCATCCTTACAAATAAGAGGGAAAAATATATAAAGAAACAAACAAAAAAACAATCACTACAGAGCACAAAACAGGCCACGCCCCCTAAAATCAATCTGATTATAAGATACAGTAAATAAGAAAAGTCCAACACACACACACACACCTCAAATCTCATCTCGTTCTGCTCAGATACATCAGGATTGTTTCATCTCAGATTGATTGGATTTTTTTTAAACAGGAAATGCTGGAACATACAGGATCCTGAATATTATTTAACGCATCACAGGAAAAGATCTTCGTCATCCAGAGCTCGTATTAAGAGCGCTGACTGACAGCCCAGTGCGAAAGGTCATGCACCCTAACGTACAGTACAGCAGTCTATTCAGGGCCGTGGTCAGAGCACAGCGAGGTGGTCATCAAAGGACACTTAAACCTCAGACCTGACCACAGACTTTCAGAAATGATGTGTGAGTTACCCCCGGCTGGGGCAGTTTGTCTAAAACAGAGGCGAGAATTACTCTGGACGTCTGTCCGGTCATTAAATCCAGTCGGTCCACTGCAGAACTGGACTCTGAACACCAGGAACTTTCCTCAGGTCAATAAATCACACACTGAGCCTAACGAGATTAACGAGAGAGATTAAACAGAAGAGAATCCTCTCCAACTCCTGATTTTCATTTCACAGCATTTCATCATGCAGAGACAACGAGCAGAGATTCTCACACACACACACACACACACACACACACACACACACACACACGAGACGGAGGAGACCCACAGCATAACACCAAGCATTTTTTTTTTCCCACCGAACCGTTCGTCCTGGTTTTCTCCAGTGTGCCTTCCAAAAGCACCAAGCATTAATTTATGTTTGGAATAAAAACACCACACAATACTGAAGCCCCCACAAAAATACACATCTAATAAAATAATAAAAATAATAATAATAAACCTACAAGAAAACAAAAAGCTCAAAACAAAAAGCTCAAAAAAAAAACAAAAAAAAAAACAACCCTCTCACCAATCGCACAAAATAGAACTTAAGATATCTTCGGTAATATTTTTTCTAAAACCTATTTTGATTATAAACACATTATAATAATAATAAGGCACGTAATAAGAAAATGAAGTAAATACACAGTAAATATGATGCTTTTTTTTCACCATGATGTCATGAATGATTATAGTGGTACAAAAACCCGGTGAGTTTTTTTTGTTTGTTTGTTTTGTTTGTTTTTCATGTTGTTTTGTTTTGTTTCTCTCCATAAAAAAGAACAAATTACCAAAAATAAGTAACTTCTTTTTTTTCTTCCAAAAAATCTCGACAATCGTTAAAGATAAATAGACCTGAATAGTTTTGCTTTATGTAAGACTGTAAACTTCAAAGAAAAAAAAATTCGGTTTCTTTTTGAGAAGCGTTGGAGCGAAAGGGTGGAATCCATCGCTTCAGGTAAAATCCACAAAAAGATAAAAAGAAAATTTAAAAAAAGACAAGACGCTGTCCCTTGCCCTGCGTTTTAACGATTTTCCTTTTTGTTTTCAATAAACTCGTTTTGTTGAATTTACTCAGGAAAAGGAGCAGCGCCACCTAGAGGCCCTCCGTGGGGAATTTTAAGGCTTGAGGATGAATCCTGTATCCTGAGAACCAGCAGTCTCCAATCTAATGGAGCGCTCCTGACCCAGAGCTCTGTGTACCGACAGTGTGGATGAGGCTGTTCTGAGAGTCAGGGTTGCCAGGTCTGTGTAAGGGAAATCCTTATAAGGAAAAAAACAAAACAAAAGCTTCATGAGGCTGTGACACTAACAGAGTGTCTCCTTAGAGAGCTGTTACTATAGAAACCTTAGACACCTTCTGACCAATCAGATTCAAGAATTCATAAGCGCTGTGTTCCACACTGTTTGAAAGACACAGACCTGGCAACCCTACTGGCTGGTGTTTCTGCAGGATCAGGATGCAGCTCGTTTTCCTCTACATTTATTAATCACTAGAATCTCTCAGCGTTTTCTTCCCCTGACTGAAAAATCACGGCTGGATTTAATTCCACCTCGAACAGGCTGATATTTAAAGCCAGCGTTTCAGTAGGGGCGGCTTTTCTCCCTGCACCACAAACATGCACTTTCTCTCGCTTTTTTTGCCTCTTCTTATTTTGGTTTTTGGACATGTGGAGGTGGGACAGCAAGGAGAGAGAGAGAGAGAGAGAGAGAGAGAGAGAGAAAGGCAACATCGAATCAGGTCTGTTTGACTTGTTCTGATTCTGATGCAACCTGGAAAAAAAATAAGAAAAATAAAATAAACAATCATAAAAGTTAAAAGGAAAAGCATTTGATTACAAGAGGGACACCGAATGGAGAGGGAACCAATCAGCAAACCATCGTTCATTTGGGGGGGGGGCGGTTGGGGGGGCTACATGATTCACATTCATAATGACGTTTAAATGACAGGAGGCGGGGCTTCCTGACAGCCGGGCTCTGCTGATTGGAGTGTTCCAGCATGATTGACAGCCGGACATGCTTTCCTGGAATAGACGTGCATGTCTATAAAAACGTCTCGGCTGGACACAGATGAGTGGCCAAGCGGTCCGGACCAGGCGATGCAGGTTTCTCTCGTCCGTCCGACGTTTCAATATTTTTAAAATGAAAGTGAAACCCATTTCACAGGAGAACAAAAATCAGGATGTATTCACAGGTCCCGAGCACGCATGACGAAGTGTCAGAACCGGTCCCCGTCCGTCGCACAGACACTTTACTGCTACGTGAAAGAGAGCTTGCGGTGCTGAGGGAACGTCGCTACAGGGTAAAAAACCCAGCGGCACCTTGTGATGACATCACGGACATTCAGAGAGGGTGTGGCCTATCCAGTGAGGCTCCAGTTCTGAAAGCTGGATGGAGCACCTGGGTGAAACGTTAACAGTTTAATAGCACTACAGGCACATCAACATCCACGTTCACGTTCACGTCCACGACAAACTTCTCCAGCAAAGTCAAAAAAAGAGATGCTTCTCTCTCACTCTGAAGATTCTGCTGCAGTTCGGTTTAAACCATGGCTGCGCTGCAATGGCTGTGAGAAAAACAGATAAAAACGAGAACTTCGTCGTGACGAATCGAAGCTCGCGTGTCTCCAGCTTCTAAAAAAAAACCTTCAGTTTCTCTCTACCTGAAGGTCATATAGTAGTCTCTAACTCCTTATAGAACTTTAAAACCCCTAAAATCTCTAAAACTACCCAAAGGCCCTCTTGTTTTTTTTTTTGTCTACATTTCATCATTAAAGTTTTTGTTTATATTAAATCATGTCTTTAGTTACAGAAGTTTGTCAGTCAGGCTTCATCTCTCCGATTTAAACCCGTGATCAGAGCAGCGGCAGCACTGAGGGGTCCAGGGGAAGAGGAACGCTGCTAGATGGTGGACTTGGAGAAGGACACTCGCAGGTGGTGGTTCTCGCCCAGGTCGTAGTTGTGGAGGTCGATCAGGGCCTGAATGGCCTCCTCCACTGACCCTAGCTGGATCAATGCCATCTTACGGTCCTTCCTGTTGGTGGAGAGAGAGAGAGAGAGAGAGAGAGGGAGAGAGAGAACACTGTTAGAGCACAAGCCAAACACAGAAAGAGTCCAAAGAGCACAGAGGAAGAGAGAGTGAGGTGAATGGAGAGATAATGGAGAGAACAAAGAGTGCAGTGAAAGCACAGGAAGAATGAAGAGAAAGAGAGATAGAAATAGAGAGAGAGTGCTACGCAAAGCTACAGGAGCAGAACAAATATCCCAGAGGAATTTCCACATTTAAACAAACAGTTCAGACGAATGATAAAGAAAACTTACTGGAAAAACTTGAAAGCTTTAACAGTGTATCCTGAACTGGAGAAGAGTTCCTTCAGCATGTCATCCGCAATAGACGGTCTGGAACAATGAAGAGAAAAATAAATAAATAAAAATGTATTGGGAATAAGATAGTGTTCATTCTGGTGGTTATGTGTGTGTGCGTGTGTGTGTGCGTGTGTGTGAGACTCACGGGATGTTGGAGAGGTGCAGTGTGGCTGATGGAGGGAAGATGTTCTGGAAGTTCTTAGAGCCAGGTTTTTTGAAGCGATGCAGTGGGCTGCCACTGAAGTCTTTGGTCAGACCCTGATCCTCCTGACCCTCACGAGGAAGCTGCACTGTCTGGTGTTTAGAGATGGTGACACGCATCACCCTGCCATACAAACGCTGTCCATTCAGGTGACTCATCGCTGATCAAAAACATGAGAGTCAAAAAGTCAATGTGTGTTTATTCATCTACAGTCTCAACAATCATCATCATCATCATCATCATCATCATCATCACCACCACCACCACCACCATCACCACACTGACACCATCATCAATCTGTACATCAAACACACACCGAGCTGGGCCTGTGTCGCATCTGCCATCTGCACCAATGCGTTCTCTTTCTTATTGAACAGAATCTTAACTCTGTGAACATCTCCATACACTCCTGCACACACAAGAGAGAAGATTTTATATTAATGTACATCCACAAACACACACACACACATATATTATATACACAATATCAAAAACAATCACAGGTGCAGGACAAATCAAACTGAGGAAGAAACATCAGGATGATGATGAAGGTCTCCTTTCATTTGCGTACACGTGAAGAAGACCTGAGCGATAACTAGGTGCAATAATTAGACTGAAACAATTACATCACTTTAATTTTTAGAAGAACCGAGAGCTAGCCATTTGCTTAACTCATTTGTTTTGCTAGCTCACTGTTGCTATGTACTCCACTAACAGTGTCTGTAACCTCATCATTATAATCACATCTCCATCATATTATAATGTTTAGACTTCAGATAAATCACACAAACACAGCTCTCCTGTTTTCACTAAATCCTAATTTATCCTCTGGAAATAATCCCTACTAGCCAGGGATAGATGCTAATTAACAGAAAAAAGCTGTAAGATACTGCTACAATGCTAATCTTTAAAGATGCTAATCTTTAAAGATGATCATTTCTCCATTTCACAGGGATAAATTATAGCAGCAGGTTCATTTGTTGTGCAGTGAACATTCAGAGAGGGAAAAATATCAGAGATTCTTCACGATTTAATGCAGAAATCTAGCATGGTTTGTCAAGGACTGCTAGCACTAGCGTTAACGCTAGTGTTAGCGCTGCCACTAGCATCATCACCAAAATCTGGATCAGTGTTAGCATCAGCTGAAGGGCACTTTAAAAAAAATCTATATTTTTGAATGTTCAAGATACAAAACACAAATGTTTTATTTTTTAATTCATTTTCTTATTTACTTCTCATCCACACATTGGTAGATTAGCCCTGTACATATTAGTTTTAATTTGACATACTTTTATGTATAAGCTGCTGTTATATCCTGCATTATTATTGCCTATTTTTTTATTTTTTATTTTTCAACATTATATCTCAGAGCTGTTTTTGACTTCACACTGTGTTATTAATGAAAAAACACAACACAACACAGTTTATTCCCATATTATACTGTAATTTTGTTTGATGGGAACTGAGACTTTGCCAGATATTTTCTGTATGTTAATACACTCCTGAGAGCTTTTATAGATCCAACACACACACACACACACACACACACACACACACACACACACACACACACCATGTCTCCACTGATTTATTGCACTTGCAGGATTCGCTAACACGAGGAACATTTTCAGGCAAATCATTCAGACGATCTGGCTAACTCACCACTGACATTTATTAAAGTGTGAGGACAATAAGAGAGTGTGTGTGTGTGTGTGTTTTCATATGATGGACGATGCCATTCTGTATCTGTAAACAATCTCGCTGCAGCATTGGGGAGGAAATGGCTTCTCCATCTCCTCAGCCTGTGCCGCCTTCATAAAAACGACCTTCACCAAATCTGATTTAGGCGAGTAATAAAATCGCTCTTACCGAATAAGATGAACAGTCCGTGTGGTGATATACTCTACAGAAAAAAGAGAGAGAATTACAGTTAGAGGAGTTTAAGCAGCAGCATGCAGATATTGTAAAAAGAAAGATTTATAATCATGAATATTACAGATTTTATGAAGCTTTAAAAATGCATGTTAATGTATCTGACATCTCCTGCATCTCTCCTACAGCTACGATTGTAAAAAGCTTAAATTACCCAATGCATGATACACATCACCATATATCGACTTGCTGAAATAAAAGTAAGAGAGTGTGTGAAATTTGTACAGATTTAACAAACCTACAATTACATTATGATCTAAACCAGGTAGAATGAAATGACAGTCACTGATCACACGCTGAAATCAACACATTCCTAAGTGTTTAATTGCTGTTTACAATTTTTACTAATTGAAGAATGACAAATCATACTCTTTATCCATTTCTATTTACATGGAACGTCCACAAAACCAGCAAGTCCGTGTTGTTACCCCGTTATAGCAGCTGTAAACATCTGTTCCCTCACCAGCCGAACTTCATTCTCTCTTTAATTAATTAATAAGTTAATTAGCACAAAGTGTAAACTCCTCTGCCCTGACACTGGAGACTCCTTCCACACATGCTGCATAAACATCTACCTCTCCTTATGGAAAACTTCACCCTATCAACAAACTAAAATCTATTTATTATCTGTTACTATAGAAACGAGGTCAGATCAGAGTGAACAAATGAATATAAACCTGTGCTACTGTCAGAGCTAGAGAATTAAATCAACCCTTTCTGACCAATCAGAGTGAAGAGCTGTGGTGTGAAGCGATGCTTTTTGTTGACAAGGTGAATATTTGAAAAAATAATTTTATGCATGCAGGCAGGAGCTGAGAAAGAACCTTCGTGGCAATCAGAGACAGAGACAGGGCAGGGACAGAGGGTGGGTCATTCGAGGTGTAAAGGGAAAAGGCAGGGTGGGGCTGAGGGGCGGAGTCACTCACATCAGGATTGAGGTTGGAGACCAGGAGAACAGAGTGGAGGGCGGTGGGAGGCATGCCGTGGATGGCCATCCGCCCGGCTACAGCTGATGTGGGGATGGTGAGGGGTCCGAGAGCACCAGGCATCGCCTGCATGGAGAGACCTGAGAGACGGACACACCCATCACAATGACCACACGGCATTAGAGAGAGGAAAGGTGAATAATGTCCAAAAAAACAAAACAAACAACAACAACTTGAGTTTAACATGAAGCTCTGATGATTCTTCTGGATGATGACCAGAAGCCTCATGGTTCTCGTTATACATGGTGAAAAATTTGAGGAAATTATTAATAAACCATGAGAAGGAGGAAAATGAGGAAGAAGAGGAAAAAGAGGAAGAGGAGAAAATCTCTATGGACTCTGCCATTTTCTAAATAATTAAACAAATATAGGATTCCTAAAAACACCTCAAACACGTCCAACTAAGTTCTGGGAAGGTTTTCTATAAGTTCAGAATTCATAATGCGTTATAACATGACATAGTCTGTCTGTCTGTCCATCTTTATTTATTTATTTTACACATTTCACTTATTTATCAGCTCAGTCATTATTTTTTTATAAATGCAAAATAAATAGTTTTTAAGCAGAAACTCTTATTTAGGAACTTTACCAAAGCCTCTTATAAACCAAGTATTCATAATACATTATAAACACATCACTAAAGTGTTATAGAGCATAATACATGTGTTGTAACGTCCGTCATAAGCCTGTGGTTATATCTGCATGCATTACATTTCATAAAGTGTTGGTAAAGAGCCTGTGTTGCATAACAGCATATTAGAGTCTAGTGTGCTCTTATGAACAGTTATTATAATGCATTATTAAGCATAAAGGTGTTCTATTGTGTAACAATTATGGAGGTGAGAATAAGGTGAGAAAAAAATTCTTGTTGTTTAAGAAAACATTATTATAAATATCCACAATTATCTGAACGATCTCTGAATGAATCATTTAACTGAGCGACTCACATGACTCATTGACTCATGAGTCATTTAGGATTGAAGCTGTAAGGCGTGTGTGTGTGTGTGTGTGTGTGTGTGTGTGTGTGTGTGTGTGCGCGCGTAATACAACTCTGGATTTATACACTGATCTACAGACAGACACAAAGTTCAGCAGTGAGCTGTTCCAGATTATTGCTTAATTTGTAATCAATAACCAATTCTGAACAGTAAAGGAGTCATGCTTGTGTTGTTAAACGCTGATTTAGAGTCTGGAACAACCGCACACACAACCACACACTTAACGTGAGGACGTGTTCACGCCAGGAGCTCCGAGCGCTGTGTGTCTATTTCCCATCACACACTCTGAACAGGAGCGTGAGAGCTGAGACATAACGTTTATTACCAGGAGGGGGAGGAGTTTCTGTGAGAAAATAGAAGGGAGGGATGGATGGATGGATGGATGGATGGATGGATGGATGGATGGATGGATAGATAGATAGATAGATAGAGTTTTACCTGCAGCCTGAGGAAAACCAACAGGAGCGAAACCAGCCGCTCCAGCGTAGGGTGAGGAGATGATTCCAGGAGCCCCTTTACAACACACACACACACACACACACACACACACACACACACACACACACACACACACACACACACACACAGTCACTAACAGACTGCATTTTCAGAATGTTGAGTCAAAATGAAAGGACATAATGAACACTTTTCTCATTTCCATCTTAAATCCAAACAGATGATG
>NC_080725.1:23450000-23455000 GCF_019097595.1 Hemibagrus wyckioides
CTGTGTGCAGAGGAGGAGCAGAGCACCTGCTGCTGAGAAGACACACACACACACACACACACACACACACTCACTCACTCACTCCTGCTTCTGTCCCCAACATGGGTGAGGAGGAAAGAACTGCCAAGATTCCACCATTTACTACACCCTTAGACAGTGTGTGTGTGTGTGTGTGTGTGTCTTCCCTCAAATCAATCAACACCTTGTGACCAATCAAGAGTCAGAATTCTGCAGTGCAGCAGGAGAGTTAGGTGGAGATGAGAGCTACAGAGCTTCACTCTCAGAGAATGATGTCTGTATTTAATCATGATTTCAGCTCTAATAACAATAAATCACAGCACCTGAGCTAAAAGTCCAGCTGTAACACCTCCTACAGCAGAGTCCGAGAGGAACATCTCCATTTTAAACCCAGGAATGATTCTCTGCTCCATGTCACACCTCAGATGTCGAGAGAACACAGAGTGTGAAGACTGGCCTTCAGAAAACTTGTAAAGAACACGAAACTCAGAGAAAAGCAGCTCATGAAGCTAAACTGAGTCTTTTCACACACACACTTCATTTCAGCACTGATGGTGTGTGAGAAAGATGGTATTTACATGTGTATTTAGATGGTATTTATGCACATGAACACACCACAAAGTCGTAATTACGAGAGGGAAACTTTCTAAAAGCTTCAAGTTTCTAAGACAGGGGCGTGTCAGTCCAGGGCCTGTCGGTCAGGGGGTGTGTCAATCAGGATTGTGTTGGTCAGGGCATGTCAGTCAGGCGTCATGTGGTTTGAGTTCATGTTGGTCAGGGGGTGTGTCAATCAGGATTGTGTCAATCAGAAGGTGTGTCTGTCAGGACTGTGTTGGTTGGGGGCGTGTTGGTCAGGTGTGTGTCACTCAGGGGGCGTGTCACTCAGGGTTGTTTTGGTCAGGGGCGTATCGGTCGGGGGCATTTCCTCCTCATTTCCTCCTTCTCTCCTCTCTCCCTCTCCTCCTCTCCTCCCCTCTCAGGTGACTTCACTCCATGAGGATCACTCAGTAAGCGTCTCTGTTCACCCCAGGGCAGATGGTGATATTGTTTTATTAACATGTTATTAGCTTCAGCTTGGTCACAGATAATAAGAGGTTCTAGTTATTTACGCTCCTGAAGCTCTGCAGGGTTCCTCACCAGGTTCCTCACCGGGTTCCTCACCGGGTTCCTCGTCGTTCCTGATTTATTTTCATTAACATGGGTTGTGGTGCTCGTGTCACAGTCAACTACAAAACGAGAGAACTCTGATGTCTTCCATCACTAAGCGTCTGGAAGCTTCTGGAGTGTAAATATTAATGGAGGCTGATCTGGGATGGTGACGGCGACCCGGCTGAAAGTTCTGTCAGAAGTCTGATGAAGGAGGAACAGGAACTGCTAACTCAGGTTACCGCGCTCGGCCGGCAAGGGCCAGAGTCTGGTTTCCATTTCCCTTTTAAATATTGTAGCAGCGTAATCAAGAGCAGAGAAGCGAAACCCATCCGAGAGGCCGAGCAGAAAGACGAGCAGTCACCCGATCCGGGCCGAGCCACCGGGCCTTTTACACACGCCGCATTGTGTAGTACAGCAGAGAAAACAGAGAAGGCCAAGCGGCTACAGGAGATCTGCTGCTGTCAGACCCACGGGTCACAGCGTGTGCGTGTGTGTGGAAGAGAGTGTGTGTGTGTGTGCGCATGTGTGTGTGCGTGTGTGTGTGGGAGAGAGAAAGTGTGTGTGTGTGTTCCACATGTTGGCTCAGTGGACATTACTAAAGTTTTGTACAACTTTAGTAATTCTCATTAATATGAACTGTTTTGGAGGCGGAGCTACATGTAAACTCGCATTCTGATGTCACAGTTTAAAGTTTTCATATTCAAATCATTAGAAAATGAAACAGTAACACACCGCCCCAGGAACATCTATTCACAGAACCTGCATTCTAACTGAGCTAGCTAGCTAACCTTACTGTTCAGAACATTCTGAATGGATTTTGGGAGCGCATCATGGTCGTCATGGTAACACCGAAATATAATCCGATAATTATAAATAAATGAGTGAGAAAATAAGGATGTAAACTGAGCCTCAGTGACCAGTGGTGTGGTGAAAGGCAGCTAATGGTGGTAGTGGTGGCAGCAGGACACCACAGGGTTCTTCCTAATTTGCATATTTATAAATATTCATCATTTTAATGAGGGTTAAAGAGCACAGAGACCTTCCTCTGACATTTTTAGTAAATTTATGCCAATAGAATCCGCTGGAAATTTCACCCTGATGTTTCGGCTCCTAACACCAGGTCCTCGTACAGAGCCGTGAAAAACTCCACTTCCTGGAGAGGTGTGGAAGAGGGCGGAGTCACGTCACGGTGCTTTGCCTTTCATTTGCACCACAGACTTTTTTTCTCCCAGGTAACTTTCATGAAACGAGGATTTTTTTCCTGGTTCCCATGTGGTGAGTTGGAGATCTTCTGCAGCTGAAGCTGTGCTGCTGGACGGAGATCCGGATCCGGAGAACATTCCTGCATCAGTGCGCTGCCACAGAGGAATTTTAATTTACTTTCAGCTCTGCTTTAATCTGAGAGACTCATCACAAGACTGCTGGAGGATCTGATGCCTTTAAAGCAGAAAATGATTAAATCCCCGAGGGGTCATTCATCAGACTCACACTCGCTAATATAACACTCCGGACTGCGCAGAGACGCTAACATGAGCTTCAACACAACACACTGAGGAGGTTACCAAGGGGGATTATGGGTAACTGTATTGACACAGAGGGGGATTATGGGTAACTGTATTGACACAGAGGGGGATTATGGGTAACTATTGACAGAAGGGGATTATGGGTAACTGTATTGACACAGAGGGGGATTATGGGTAACTATTGACACAGAGGGGGATTATGGGTAACTGTATTGACACAGAAGGGGATTATGGGTAACTGGTCACTGCATTCTGCAGTGACGTTTGCATTCTGATTTCTGTTGATTTTGTTTGATTCATGTGACAGTGCCCCCTAGTGGCCACACTGATGTTACATGAATCGACCCCTGACCTGCTCACAGATGATCCAGAAATCTAGATCAGACCCTCACCTCCTCAACACAGACTCACTGACACAGGAATCTGCTGTAGAAGGAGCTCCACCCAGCCTGGAGCAGGTGGAACATTCCGGTGACGGAGCTCACCTTGAGGCAAATACCCTGATTATACAGAGATGCAAATATTTTGCTGAGTAAAAGGAAAAACTGCACTAATGTTAAGCTAAAGGAAGAGATAAACAGAGAGAGAGAGAGAGAGACAGAGAGCAGTAATGTCCTGGTCAGATCCAGGTCACCACACTGCTCTCATTTCTCAGAGATAAAAAGTGAGGAACTTATTAAAACCAAAGCTCCATGGTCCAGCAGAACAATGACACTGATGGAGTAAACGAGGCCGAGACGGAGCGAACGACAACAACCAGCCGTCAGTCAAAACACCACCGGAGGAGAGGCTGAGAAGATCAGGAGCTCCACACAAACACAGCACTCCTCTGGCCTCCAAGAGCTTTTGTTGTGACTCCATCAGTGAAATCTGTAGCACATGAAGGACATCGACATGTTCCAGAAACAATAACCAGCTCAAGGTAAAGACTCTGAGCCAGAAGATCCGTGCAGAAGAAAGCGAAGATCTTAATAAAATAAACCAATAACCACGACCAGTTCCACCCTCAGGCTAGCAACATTCGCTTCCTGAACACACCACTGCGCTAATTCTGCTCACGTTCACAATCTTCAAGCTGATGACATCATCTCCTCACAATCTAGCTAACATCACGCTACAGGAACGCTAAACTTCTGATGTGGGTGTGATTTTATTCACCTGCCCGTTTTCTCGGGTCAGTGCACTCACAGCGGGAAGGTTCTCATCATCTCCATTCATCTCCAATTAAAATCTTTACTCCAAGACAGAAGCTCAGAGTTGTGAACGTCCGAGTGTGTGAAGAGAACGTTAATTTCAGGACCTGCAGTGTGTGTTAGAGGCTGGAACGTGAGAACCTGATCCACCGAGCGCTAAGGTTTCACTCACCAACAAAGTGCCATGTGCTTGTGTGGGTTGTGCCAGGAGAAGTGTGTGTGTGTATGTGTGTATAAAATGGAGGGTGTGTGAGTGTTTGGTGGGGTCTAGAAATTCACCACTGTCATT
Organism: Hemibagrus wyckioides; assembly: GCF_019097595.1. Taxonomy (NCBI): domain Eukaryota; kingdom Metazoa; phylum Chordata; class Actinopteri; order Siluriformes; family Bagridae; genus Hemibagrus; species Hemibagrus wyckioides. Next base: position 23,454,173 of record NC_080725.1, read on the forward strand.
TCCAGTAAAGCAACACTGAGCACAAACACACACACACACACACACTTCAGGATGAAGCTCTGAGGAGTTTTTCCTGCAGGATTATTGTTGTTCAGTGTGAAGAGGAAACACCAGAGTCATCACATAACCTCAAACAGATGGAGCTCCAGAGCTGGTTTGTTTCTACAACACACTCGTGGGGGAGAACACAGCCTGAGTCAGAGACACACCGAGTCAGACACACACCGAGTCAGTTTAATACTGAGTCAGACACACACCAAGTCAGACAGACACCGAGTCAGCTACATGCCAAGTCAGAGACACACACCAAGTCAAAACAAAACAAAAACAAATCAAACTCATGATTTCAGCTTAACGAGACTCATGGTTCTGATCCACATGAAGATCAGAGTCCAGACCCATCCTACACACACACACTGCAGTGGAACAACTTCATCCAAATAAACACAACACTGCTGCCTCAACAAACAAACAAACAAACAAACAAACTGCTCCATTATCATGTTTAAGATTTAAACTAAAGTACAAGGCGAGACAACCGCATCGAAAGAAAGAAAGAAAGAAAGAAAGAAAGAAAGAAAGAAAGAAAGAAAGAAAGAAAGAAAGAAAAAGAGAAAGTGACAGATGGCAGTGGGGTGAAAACAGAAGCTACAGATTAAAGGAGAAGTTTAGAGTTTTAGGAACTGATGTTTCTTTAAGAAAGCAGACATAAAAACAACAACACAAACTCACACATTCACACACACACACACACTCTCACACTCACTTACACACACGCACACATTCACACACACACACACTCACACACTCACTTACACACACACTCAC
>NC_080725.1:23457500-23482500 GCF_019097595.1 Hemibagrus wyckioides
ACTTCCTCCGTACTGTACCACGCCTCATCACTGTGTCCGGCATCAGTCCATTAATTGAAAAATAAACCCCTGAAGGCTTGATGACCGAAGCTTCACTGCGATGATGAGAAACTTAATAAAGCTTTTCTCAGAGGTGTCAGGTTCAGCGCAGAGGATTAGTGGAGCAGCAGGAGAGGACAAGGACAGAGCTTCACACACACACACACCCACCCCTTGTGTACACACACACAGGAAATAAGGCTGTTAGGATGTTAAGGAAGACAGCATGTGTGGTCTAAGTCTGAGAGGGTGAGGTCTGTGAGAAAGTCGAGCAGGTAGACGTGTAGAACACTGGTCAGAGCAAGAACAGAATCAGGTGTGTGATGTCCGAGTTCTGCGCTCAGCTTCGTTCTCAGATTAGATTAGAAAAGAGAGTTAACTTCACAAACTACATCCACTGACCAGTCTCCAGCGGACTGCTTCATCCTTCTGAGCTTTAGTTTTAATTCTAATTATAATCTTTATAAAGCACGTTAAAGATGACAGACCGGTCAGTGAGCTGCAGGTCACACCGTATACATTAAACACTAAATAACACGAGACATGGAGAAGATTTAAACATGCAGAGTGAAGACGACGATCAGGAGAAAACCAGACGGTTCCAGAGTTTAGCACCAACCACAGAAACCTCTACATCTCGGTACATCAGTACATAAGATCTCAGGGTTTCAGAACCTTCACAGAGAGCATGAACACCAGGGACAGAACCAAGACCTCACTGGGGTTTACTGAGTTATTAAAATTGTGTAGAAATGAGATCTCTGTTAAACTATACTGATGAATTCAAGGCTCCAGGTCAGGAACATACGCTGAATCTGCTCACTGTAGGACCTGCTGCTGTACCTGCTGCTGTATCTGCTGCTTTGTGACTCAGAGTGAAGATCCAAAATCACACAACAGAGGAACAGAAGAACACAGGAGATGCAGTACCATGCTGAGGAGCTGACAAACATGACGCAAGATATTCTGCTCTAATAGCAGCCTGTAGCATCAAAGCCACTGCTGCAACACACACACACTGCCTAAACACACACACACACACACACACACACACTGCCTAAACACACACACTGCCTAAACACACACACACACACACACTGCCTAAACACACACACACTGCCTAAACACACACACACACACACACACACACTGCCTAAACACACACACACACTGCCTAAACACACACACACACACACTGCCTAAACACACACACACTGCCTAAACTCACACACACACACTGCCTACACACACACACACACTGCCTAAACACACACACACACTGCCTAAACACACACACACTGCCTAAACACACACACACTGCCTAAACACACACACACTGCCTAAACACACACACACACACTGCCTAAACACACACACACACACTGCCTAAACACACACACACACACTGCCTAAACACACACACACACTGCCTAAACACACACACACACACACACTGCCTAAACACACACACACACACTGCCTAAACACACACACACACACTGCCTAAACACACACACACACTGCCTAAACACACACACTGCCTAAACACACACACACACACACACTGCCTACACACACACACACACTGCCTAAACACACACACACACTGCCTAAACACACACACACACTGCCTAAACACACACACACACACACACACACACACTGCCTAAACACACACACACACACACTGCCTAAACACACACACACACTGCCTAAACACACACACACACACACTGCCTAAACACACACACACACACTGCCTAAACACACACACACACTGCCTAAACACACACACACACACTGCCTAAACACACACACTGCCTAAACACACACACACACACACACACTGCCTAAACACACACACACACACTGCCTAAACACACACACACACTGCCTAAACACACACACACACACACACACACACACACACACTGCCTAAACACACACACACACACTGCCTAAACACACACACACACACACTGCCTAAACACACACACTGCCTAAACACACACACTGCCTAAACACACACACTGCCTAAACACACACACACACACACACACACACACACACTGCCTAAACACACACACACACACACTGCCTAAACACACACACACAGCCTAAACACACACACACTGCCTAAACACACACACACTGCCTAAACACACACACACTGCCTAAACACACACACACTGCCTAAACACACACACACTGCCTAAACACACACACACACACACACACACACACACACTGCCTAAACACACACACACTGCCTAAACACACACACACACTGCCTAAACACACACACACACACTGCCTAAACACACACACACACACACACACACACACACTGCCTAAACACACACACACTGCCTAAACACACACACACACACACACTGCCTAAACACACACACACTGCCTAAACACACACACACACACACACACACACACACACACACACGCACTGCCTAAACACACACACACACTGCCTAAACACACACACACACACACTGCCTAAACACACACACACACACTGCCTAAACACACACACACTGCCTAAACTCACACACACACACTGCCTACACACACACACACACTGCCTAAACACACACACACTGCCTAAACACACACACACTGCCTAAACACACACACACACACTGCCTAAAAACACACACACACACTGCCTAAACACACACACACACACACTGCCTAAACACACACACACACTGCCTAAACACACACACACACTGCCTAAACACACACACACACTGCCTAAACACACACACTGCCTAAACACACACACACACACTGCCTAAACACACACACACACACTGCCTAAACACACACACACACACTGCCTAAACACACACACTGCCTAAACACACACACACACACACACACACTGCCTAAACACACACACACACACACACACACTGCCTAAACACACACACACACTGCCTAAACACACACACACACACACACACACACACACACTGCCTAAACACACACACACACACACACACACACACACTGCCTAAACACACACACTGCCTAAACACACACACACACACACACTGCCTAAACACACACACACACACACACACACACACTGCCTAAACACACACACACACACTGCCTAAACACACACACACACTGCCTAAACACACACACACACTGCCTAAACACACACACACACACACACACACACACACTGCCTAAACACACACACACACACACTGCCTAAACACACACACACTGCCTAAACACACACACTGCCTAAACACACACACACACTGCCTAAACACACACACACACTGCCTAAACACACACACTGCCTAAACACACACACTGCCTAAACACACACACACACACACACACACACACACACTGCCTAAACACACACACACAGCCTAAACACACACACTGCCTAAACACACACACACACACACACACACACACACACACACACACTGCCTAAACACACACACACACACTGCCTAAACACACACACACAGCCTAAACACACACACACTGCCTAAACACACACACTGCCTAAACACACACACTGCCTAAACACACACACACACACAGTGCCTAAACACACACACACACACACACTGCCTAAACACACACACACTGCCTAAACACACACACACACTGCCTAAACACACACACTGCCTAAACACACACACACACTGCCTAAACACACACACTGCCTAAACACACACACTGCCTAAACACACACACACACACACACACACACACACTGCCTAAACACACACACACAGCCTAAACACACACACACTGCCTAAACACACACACACAGCCTAAACACACACACTGCCTAAACACACACACACACACACACACACACACACACTGCCTAAACACACACACACACACACTGCCTAAACACACACACACAGCCTAAACACACACACACTGCCTAAACACACACACTGCCTAAACACACACACTGCCTAAACACACACACTGCCTAAACACACACACACACTGCCTAAACACACACACACTGCCTAAACACACACACACTGCCTAAACACACACACTGCCTAAACACACACACACACACACTGCCTAAACACACACACACTGCCTAAACACACACACACTGCCTAAACACACACACACTGCCTAAACACACACACACTGCCTAAACACACACACACTGCCTAAACACACACACACACACACACACACACACACTGCCTAAACACACACACACACACACTGCCTAAACACACACACACAGCCTAAACACACACACACACACTGCCTAAACACACACACTGCCTAAACACACACACACACTGCCTAAACACACACACTGCCTAAACACACACACTGCCTAAACACACACACACACACACACACACTGCCTAAACACACACACACAGCCTAAACACACACACACTGCCTAAACACACACACACAGCCTAAACACACACACACTGCCTAAACACACACACACAGCCTAAACACACACACTGCCTAAACACACACACACACACACACACACACACACACTGCCTAAACACACACACACACACTGCCTAAACACACACACACAGCCTAAACACACACACTGCCTAAACACACACACTGCCTAAACACACACACTGCCTAAACACACACACACACTGCCTAAACACACACACTGCCTAAACACACACACACACACACACACACACTGCCTAAACACACACACACACACTGCCTAAACACACACACTGCCTAAACACACACACTGCCTAAACACACACACTGCCTAAACACACACACTGCCTAAACACACACACACACACACACACACACTGCCTAAACACACACACACACACACTGCCTAAACACACACACACTGCCTAAACACACACACACACACTGCCTAAACACACACACACACACACACTGCCTAAACACACACACACACACACTGCCTAAACACACACACACACACTGCCTAAACACACACACACACTGCCTAAACACACACACACACACACACTGCCTAAACACACACACACACTGCCTAAACACACACACTGCCTAAACACACACACACACACACACACACACACACTGCCTAAACACACACACACACACTGCCTAAACACACACACTGCCTAAACACACACACACACACACACTGCCTAAACACACACACACACACACACACACTGCCTAAACACACACACACACACACACACACACTGCCTAAACACACACACACACACTGCCTAAACACACACACACACTGCCTAAACACACACACACTGCCTAAACACACACACACACACACACTGCCTAAACACACACACACACACACTGCCTAAACACACACACACACACACTGCCTAAACACACACACACAGCCTAAACACACACACACTGTGTTTAGGCAGTGTGTGTGTGTGTTTAGGCAGTGTGTGTGTGTTTAGGCAGTGTGTGTGTGTGTTTAGGCACACACACAGCCTAAACACACACACACAGCCTAAACACACACACACAGCCTAAACACACACACACTGCCTAAACACACACACACACTGCCTAAACACACACACACACACACTGCCTAAACACACACACACACACACACACACACTGCCTAAACACACACACACACACACACACTGCCTAAACACACACACACACACTGCCTAAACACACACACTGCCTAAACACACACACACACACACACACTGCCTAAACACACACACACTGCCTAAACACACACACACTGCCTAAACACACACACACACACTGCCTAAACACACACAAACACTGCCTAAACACACACACACTGCCTAAACACACACACACTGCCTAAACACACACACTGCCTAAACACACACACACACACACACACTGCCTAAACACACACACACTGCCTAAACACACACACTGCCTAAACACACACACACACACACACACTGCCTAAACACACACACACTGCCTAAACACACACACTGCCTAAACACACACACACACTGCCTAAACACACACACACACACACTGCCTAAACACACACACACACACACTGCCTAAACACACACACACACACACTGCCTAAACACACACACACACACACTGCCTAAACACACACACACACTGCCTAAACACACACACACACTGCCTAAACACACACACACACTGCCTAAACACACACACACTGCCTAAACACACACACACTGCCTAAACACACACACACACTGCCTAAACACACACACACACTGCCTAAACACACACACTGCCTAAACACACACACACAGCCTAAACACACACACACACTGCCTAAACACACACACACACTGCCTAAACACACACACTGCCTAAACACACACACACACACTGCCTAAACACACACACACACACACACACACACACTGCCTAAACACACACACACACTGCCTAAACACACACACACACATACACTGCCTAAACACACACACACACACACACACACTGCCTAAACACACACACACACACTGCCTAAACACACACACACACTGCCTAAACACACACACACACACTGCCTAAACACACACACACACACACACACACTGCCTAAACACACACACACACACACACACACTGCCTAAACACACACACACTGCCTAAACACACACAAACACACACACTGCCTAAACACACACACACACTGCCTAAACACACACACACACTGCCTAAACACACACACACACAGCCTACACACACACACACACACAGCCTAAACACACACACACACACACACACACACACACTGCCTAAACACACACACACACACACACTGCCTAAACACACACACACACACACACTGCCTAAACACACACACACACACACACTGCCTAAACACACACACACACACACACTGCCTAAACACACACACACACACTGCCTAAACACACACACACACACTGCCTAAACACACACACACACACACACACACTGCCTAAACACACACACACACACACTGCCTAAACACACACACACACACACACACACTGCCTAAACACACACACACACACACACACTGCCTAAACACACACACACTGCCTAAACACACACACACACACACTGCCTAAACACACACACACTGCCTAAACACACACACACACTGCCTAAACACACACACACACACACACACTGCCTAAACACACACACACACACACACACACACTGCCTAAACACACACACACTGCCTAAACACACACACTGCCTAAACACACACACTGCCTAAACACACACACACACTGCCTAAACACACACACACACACACTGCCTAAACACACACACACACACACTGCCTAAACACACACACACACACACACTGCCTAAACACACACACACACACACACTGCCTAAACACACACACACACACACACTGCCTAAACACACACACACACTGCCTAAACACACACACACACTGCCTAAACACACACACACACACACTGCCTAAACACACACACACTGCCTAAACACACACACACACTGCCTAAACACACACACACACTGCCTAAACACACACACACTGCCTAAACACACACACACACTGCCTAAACACACACACACACTGCCTAAACACACACACTGCCTAAACACACACACACTGCCTAAACACACACACACACTGCCTAAACACACACACTGCCTAAACACACACACTGCCTAAACACACACACTGCCTAAACACACACACACACACACTGCCTAAACACACACACACACTGCCTAAACACACACACACACACACACACACTGCCTAAACACACACACACACTGCCTAAACACACACACAGCCTAAAAACACACACACACACACACACACTGCCTAAACACACACACACACTGCCTAAACACACACACACACACACACACACACACTGCCTAAACACACACACACACACACACACACTGCCTAAACACACACACACACACTGCCTAAACACACACACACACTGCCTAAACACACACACACACACTGCCTAAACACACACACACACACACACTGCCTAAACACACACACACACACACACTGCCTAAACACACACACTGCCTAAACACACACACACACACTGCCTAAACACACACACACACTGCCTAAACACACACACACACTGCCTAAACACACACACACACAGCCTACACACACACACACACACACAGCCTAAACACACACACACACACACACACACACTGCCTAAACACACACACACACACACACTGCCTAAACACACACACACACACAGCCTAAACACACACACACACACACACACACACTGCCTAAACACACACACACACACACACACACTGCCTAAACACACACACACACACACACACACTGCCTAAACACACACACACACACACACACACTGCCTAAACACACACACACACACACACACACACTGCCTAAACACACACACACACACACACACACTGCCTAAACACACACACACACACACACACTGCCTAAACACACACACACACACTGCCTAAACACACACACACACACACACTGCCTAAACACACACACACACACTGCCTAAACACACACACACACTGCCTAAACACACACACACACTGCCTAAACACACACACACACACTGCCTAAACACACACACACACACACACACACTGCCTAAACACACACACACACACACTGCCTAAACACACACACACACACACTGCCTAAACACACACACACACACTGCCTAAACACACACACACACTGCCTAAACACACACACACACTGCCTAAACACACACACACACACACACTGCCTAAACACACACACACACACTGCCTAAACACACACACTGCCTAAACACACACACACACACTGCCTAAACACACACACACACACTGCCTAAACACACACACACACACTGCCTAAACACACACACACACACTGCCTAAACACACACACACACACACACACACTGCCTAAACACACACACACACTGCCTAAACACACACACACACACACTGCCTAAACACACACACACACACACTGCCTAAACACACACACACACTGCCTAAACACACACACACTGCCTAAACACACACACACTGCCTAAACACACACACACACACTGCCTAAACACACACACACACTGCCTAAACACACACACACACTGCCTAAACACACACACACACTGCCTAAACACACACACACACTGCCTAAACACACACACACACTGCCTAAACACACACACACTGCCTAAACACACACACTGCCTAAACACACACACTGCCTAAACACACACACACACACTGCCTAAACACACACACACACACACACACACACTGCCTAAACACACACACTGCCTAAACACACACACACACACTGCCTAAACACACACACTGCCTAAACACACAGCCTAAACACACACACTGCCTAAACACACACACTGCCTAAACACACACACACACACTGCCTAAACACACACACACACTGCCTAAACACACACACTGCCTAAACACACAGCCTAAACACACACACTGCCTAAACACACACACTGCCTAAACACACACACTGCCTAAACACACACACTGCCTAAACACACAGCCTAAACACACACACTGCCTAAACACACAGCCTAAACACACACACTGCCTAAACACACACACTGCCTAAACACACACACACACTGCCTAAACACACACACTGCCTAAACACACACACACACACTGCCTAAACACACACACACACACTGCCTAAACACACACACACACACACACTGCCTAAACACACACACACACACTGCCTAAACACACACACACTGCCTAAACACACACACACACACACACACTGCCTAAACACACACACACACACTGCCTAAACACACACACACACACACACACTGCCTAAACACACACACACACACTGCCTAAACACACACACACACACTGCCTAAACACACACACACTGCCTAAACACACACACACACACACACACACTGCCTAAACACACACACACTGCCTAAACACACACACACTGCCTAAACACACACACACTGCCTAAACACACACACACACACACACACACACACACTGCCTAAACACACACACACTGCCTAAACACACACACACACTGCCTAAACACACACACACACTGCCTAAACACACACACACACACTGCCTAAACACACACACACTGCCTAAACACACACACACACACTGCCTAAACACACACACTGCCTAAACACACACACACACACACACACACACACTGCCTAAACACACACACTGCCTAAACACACACACACACACTGCCTAAACACACACACTGCCTAAACACACACACTGCCTAAACACACAGCCTAAACACACACACTGCCTAAACACACACACTGCCTAAACACACACACACACTGCCTAAACACACACACACACTGCCTAAACACACACACTGCCTAAACACACAGCCTAAACACACACACTGCCTAAACACACACACTGCCTAAACACACACACTGCCTAAACACACACACACACTGCCTAAACACACAGCCTAAACACACACACTGCCTAAACACACACACTGCCTAAACACACAGCCTAAACACACACACTGCCTAAACACACACACACACACTGCCTAAACACACACACTGCCTAAACACACACACACACACACTGCCTAAACACACACACACTGCCTAAACACACACACACACACTGCCTAAACACACACACTGCCTAAACACACACACTGCCTAAACACACACACACACACACACACACACACACTGCCTAAACACACACACTGCCTAAACACACACACTGCCTAAACACACACACACACACACTGCCTAAAACACACACACACACACACACACTGCCTAAACACACACACACACACACACTGCCTAAACACACACACACACACACACACACACACTGCCTAAACACACACACACAGCCTAAACACACACACACAGCCTAAACACACACACACACTGCCTAAACACACACACACTGCCTAAACACACACACACACTGCCTAAACACACACACACACTGCCTAAACACACACACACACTGCCTAAACACACACACACACACACAGTGCCTAAACACACACACACTGCCTAAACACACACACACTGCCTAAACACACACACACACACACACACACTGCCTAAACACACACACACACTGCCTAAACACACACACACTGCCTAAACACACACACACAGCCTAAACACACACACAGCCTAAACACACACACACACACACTGCCTAAACACACACACACACTGCCTAAACACACACACACACACACACTGCCTAAACACACACACACACTGCCTAAACACACACACACACTGCCTAAACACACACACACACTGCCTAAACACACACACACACACACAGTGCCTAAACACACACACACTGCCTAAACACACACACACTGCCTAAACACACACACACTGCCTAAACACACACACACACACACACACACACACTGCCTAAACACACACACACACTGCCTAAACACACACTGCCTAAACACACACACACTGCCTAAACACACACACACTGCCTAAACACACACACACACATACACACACACACACACTGCCTAAACACACACACACAGCCTAAACACACACACACACACACACTGCCTAAACACACACACACAGCCTAAACACACACACACACACACACACACACTGCCTAAACACACACACACTGCCTAAACACACACACACACACACACACTGCCTAAACACACACACACACACACACACACTGCCTAAACACACACACACTGCCTAAACACACACACACACACACTGCCTAAACACACACACACACACACACACACACTGCCTAAACACACACACACACACACACACTGCCTAAACACACACACACTGCCTAAACACACACACACACACACACACACTGCCTAAACACACACACACACACAGCCACTGCCTAAACACACACACACACTGCCTAAACACACACACACACACACACACACTGCCTAAACACACACACACACACTGCCTAAACACATACACACACTGCCTAAACACACACACTGCCTAAACACACACACACAGTGCCTAAACACACACACACACACACACTGCCTAAACACACACACACACACACACTGCCTAAACACACACACACACTGCCTAAACACACACACACACTGCCTAAACACACACACTGCCTAAACACACACACTGCCTAAACACACACACACACACACACTGCCTAAACACACACACTGCCTAAACACACACACTGCCTAAACACACACACACACTGCCTAAACACACACACACACTGCCTAAACACACACACACACACTGCCTAAACACACACACACACACACACACTGCCTAAACACACACACTGCCTAAACACACACACTGCCTAAACACACACACACACTGCCTAAACACACACACTGCCTAAACACACACACTGCCTAAACACACACACACTGCCTAAACACACACACACACTGCCTAAACACACACACACACACTCCCTTAACACACACACACACACGCCTGTACGCACACACACACTGCCTAAACACACACACACTGCCTAAACACACACACACACACTGCCTAAACACACACACACTGCCTAAACACACACACACACTGCCTAAACACACACACACACTGCCTAAACACACACACACACTGCCTAAACACACACACACACTGCCTAAACACACACACAGCCTAAACACACACACACACACTGCCTAAACACACACACAGCCTAAACACACACACACACACTGCCTAAACACACACACACACACACTGCCTAAACACACACACAGCCTAAACACACACACACACTGCCTAAACACACACACACACACACACTGCCTAAACACACACACACACACTGCCTAAACACACACACACACTGCCTAAACACACACACACACTGCCTAAACACACACACACACTGCCTAAACACACACACACACACTGCCTAAACACACACACACACACTGCCTAAACACACACACACACTGCCTAAACACACACACACACACTGCCTAAACACACACACACACTGCCTAAACACACACACACACTGCCTAAACACACACACACACACACTGCCTAAACACACACACACACACACACTGCCTAAACACACACACACACTGCCTAAACACACACACACTGCCTAAACACACACACACACACTGCCTAAACACACACACACACTGCCTAAACACACACACACACTGCCTAAACACACACACACACTGCCTAAACACACACACACACTGCCTAAACACACACTGCCTAAACACACACACACTGCCTAAACACACACACACACACTGCCTAAACACACACTGCCTAAACACACACACACTGCCTAAACACACACACACACACTGCCTAAACACACACACACACACTGCCTAAACACACACACACACACACACTGCCTAAACACACACACACACACACACTGCCTAAACACACACACACACACACACACACTGCCTAAACACACACACACTGCCTAAACACACACACACACTGCCTAAACACACACACACACTGCCTAAACACACACACACACACACACACACTGCCTAAACACACACACACAGTGCCTAAACACACACACACAGTGCCTAAACACACACACACAGTGCCTAAACACACACACACAGTGCCTAAACACACACACACACACACAGTGCCTAAACACACACACACACACACAGTGCCTAAACACACACACACACACAGTGCCTAAACACACACACACACACACAGTGCCTAAACACACACACACACATACACTGCCTAAACACACACACACACATACACTGCCTAAACACACACACACACATACACTGCCTAAACACACACACACACACACTGCCTAAACACACACACACACACACTGCCTAAACACACACACACTGCCTAAACACACACACACACATACACTGCCTAAACACACACACACACACACTGCCTAAACACACACACACACACACTGCCTAAACACACACACACACACACTGCCTAAACACACACACACACACACTGCCTAAACACACACACACTGCCTAAACACACACACACACTGCCTAAACACACACACACACACTGCCTAAACACACACACACACACACTGCCTAAACACACACACACTGCCTAAACACACACACACTGCCTAAACACACACACACTGCCTAAACACACACACACTGCCTAAACACACACACACACACACACACACTGCCTAAACACACACACACACACACACACACACACACTGCCTAAACACACACACACACACACTGCCTAAACACACACACACACAGCCTAAACACACACACACACACTGCCTAAACACACACACACACACACACACACACACTGCCTAAACACACACACACACACACACACTGCCTAAACACACACACACTGCCTAAACACACACACACACACACACTGCCTAAACACACACACACTGCCTAAACACACACACACACATACACTGCCTAAACACACACACACACACACACTGCCTAAACACACACACACACTGCCTAAACACACACACACACTGCCTAAACACACACACACTGCCTAAACACACACACACACACACTGCCTAAACACACACACACACACACACTGCCTAAACACACACACACACACACTGCCTAAACACACACACTGCCTAAACACACACACACACATACACTGCCTAAACACACACACACACTGCCTAAACACACACACACACATACACTGCCTAAACACACACACTGCCTAAACACACACACTGCCTAAACACACACACACACACACTGCCTAAACACACACACTGCCTAAACACACACACTGCCTAAACACACACACACTGCCTAAACACACACACACTGCCTAAACACACACACACTGCCTAAACACACACACACACTGCCTAAACACACACACACACTGCCTAAACACACACACACACACACACTGCCTAAACACACACACGCAGCTACAGCACAAACACACAAACACTACTATAAACACACAAAACCACTGCTACAGCGCACACACACACACACACGCACACACAACCTCAGCCTAAACACACACACACACCACCACTACAACACACTGCTGCTCACACACACAGATGTGTGATTTCTCTAATGACTGTAATTTCAGAGCTATTTTCTTTCTCTATCGCCGGAACCTCCAGTGTTTCAGCTGCACAACACGTCACAATCAAAACACAAGAACAAGAGAAGAATACAGCACACTGGACATCAATTATCTGCCATTAACCATTAATCTGACCGGTCATCATTCATCACACACACACGCTGAATAAACAATGCAATAAAATAATAACAGTAATGATGATGATGATGATGAAGCTTGGGCGGATCTCAGGCATCATTCTGAAACTGTTTCGGTTGTTTAACCAGTTCATGAAGTGATGCAACACCTGAAGATGGAATTGTTTTAATGAACACAGGAAACCAGACGGATCGCTTCCACTTCCACGCTTCACCTCCGGCCGCAACAGGAAGTGGAGCTATAACACCTGATGATGTCACTCACAGGACAGGAAGTGGGAAGAATATCAGACTCAGGTTAAAAAAACAGTGCACACTCGAAACAATTCGAAAAAGAGAGAGAGAGAGAGAGAGAGAGAGAGAGAGTGCACCTGTTCAGCAGGACATTAGCCCGTCACCTTGTTTGCAGGTAAAGGACACTGCTCATGTAGACAGGTTTGTCCAGTTTGCAGGAGATCAGATCAGGTTCAGTAAAGCACAATATCCAGCAGTCAAACTCCACACCTGATAGAGCAACACATACACACACCCACACACACCCACACACACCCTCACCCACACCCACCCTCACCCCCTCACCCACACACATACACACACCCACACACACACCCCCTCACCCACCCACCCCCACACCCACCCACACCCCCCCACACCCCACAGCTGTGACAGTTCCTCACCCCACAGCTGTAACAGTACCTCACCCCCTCAGTCCACACCTGTAACAGTTCCTCACCCCCTCAGTCCACACCTGTAACAGTTCCTCACCCCCTCACCCCCTCACCTGTAACAGTTCCTCACCCCCTCACCCCACACCTGTAACAGCTCCTCACCCCACACCTGTAACAGTTCCTCACCCCACACCTGTAACAGTTCCTCACCCCACACCTGTAACAGTTCCTCACCCCCTCACCCCACACTTGTAACAGTTCCTCACCCCCTCACCCTACACCTGTAACAGTTCCTCACCCCCTCACCCTACACCTGTAACAGTTCCTCACCCTACACCTGTAACAGTTCCTCACCCTACACCTGTAACAGTTCCTCACCCTACACCTGTAACAGTTCCTCACCCTACACCTGTAACAGTTCCTCACCCTACACCTGTAACAGTTCCTCACCCCACACCTGTAACAGTTCCTCACCCCCTCACCCTACACCTGTAACAGTTCCTCACCCCACACCTGTAACAGTTCCTCACCCCCTCACCCTACACCTGTAACAGTTCCTCACCCTACACCTGTAACAGTTCCTCACCCTACACCTGTAACAGTTCCTCACCCTACACCTGTAACAGTTCCTCACCCTACACCTGTAACAGTTCCTCACCCTACACCTGTAACAGTTCCTCACCCTACACCTGTAACAGTTCCTCACCCTACACCTGTAACAGTTCCTCACCCTACACCTGTAACAGTTCCTCACCCTACACCTGTAACAGTTCCTCACCCCCTCACCCTACACCTGTAACAGTTCCTCACCCCCTCACCCTACACCTGTAACAGTTCCTCACCCCCTCACCCTACACCTGTAACAGTTCCTCACCCCCTCACCCTACACCTGTAACAGTTCCTCACCCCCTCACCCTACACCTGTAACAGTTCCTCACCCCCTCACCCTACACCTGTAACAGTTCCTCACCCCCTCACCCTACACCTGTAACAGTTCCTCACCCCCTCAGTCCACACCTGTAACAGTTCCTCACCCCCTCACCACACACCTGTAACAGGTGTCCACAGAGCTCCAGTATGCTGCTAATCTTCAGGCTTTTAACTCACACAGTATCTGCTAATCCATGTGGGTGTGAACTTGTCTCCTCGTCATGTTCTCACAGCTCTTCAGTCTGGAGCTCAGCAGCAGGTCAGTAAGATGTTGGACTGCTGATTAGAAGCTCATGAATCCCAGCACCACCAAGCTGCACCGCTTCAGCCAGTCATGTACATCAGATAAACATAAAACACTCAGGATAAAGGTAACTGCTAAATCAAATAAATATAAACTCTAATGAAGTCCATGAAGAAGTTCTGACCTTTCTGCCTTTTTGCCTCTACATTACACAATATAAAGGGTTTTTTTTGGATTTTGATGAAATATTTCACACTACAACAAACTTCAGCTCTTTAACTAATTACTTCTACTCATCTAACACCAAATCAGCCACGAAAACACAGACAGTCCTTCAGTTAACACAAAACACACACCACAATGCTGTAAAGGTAACAGGTTTATAAACTTCACCCTTAAACTTCAGAGTTTACATCATCTGCAGGGTTCCATCCGAAGCCTAGACATGTGTACCCGGCTCTGTGTACCCGGCTCTGTGTACCGGGTCCGAGCCCATGACTGCAGTGTGGTGTGTTTACGGCCCGATGCTGCCAGCAGAGGGATTTTTTTCTATCTGACCTGGAAATCCCCAGGGAGCGAGAGCAAAGCACATAACCGAATTCTTTCAGTTCTCCCATTACACTCACATGCAGCCTGTGTGAAGCTAACAATAGCCGTCATTCTGTGGGTGAATCTAGAACTCCAAGGGTTCTCAGTGCTCATGTGTCCTGAAGGTTCCATCAAAGAGCTAGAACCCAGTGTTCTGGAGAATAAACACTCACAGGATGTGTTCTGATAGACAAGCTTTAATGTAGCTGGAAAATGATTTGAAGACCCATTGGGATATTTGTATAAATCTTTCATTCCTTTGCAAATCATCACCAACAGCATGATACAGACTGAGGCTACGATTTTTATTATTATAATTATTAATTTAAATAAAAGAAAGAAAAAGCCCTCTGGGCTGATGCATGCAAAAGAAAATTGGGCTTTCGTGATCTAATCTTGAGCTTGTATGTTTTTTTAGATATAAAAAACCAAAACAACAACAAAAATTAGCTAAAAATATGGCGCGCCCCCGCCTACCACCACCACGGCGCGCGCGCGCGCGACCTCCCACGCACGCGCTTGTAAACAATCATCCGCTCGCCTTGTAACACAGATTGTAAAAGCAACATGGCGCCTGTGGAGCAGTCCTGTCATATCATCATCATCATCATCATCATCATCATCATCACACACAGGAGGCTGGGGTTGTGTTAAATTAAAGCCACACTGAGTGTAAATTTGTTCTCCACAGAAACGCCCCTTTATAATGGCTTTAAAATGGCAGCCTGCTTATTACCTTCACTCTGAGAGGAAAAAAGGAAAAAACACACACCAGGCTTGGTGCAGAAGATAAATAAATACAAGCAATCTCTAAATAAGGTCAATTATCACCTGCTGATTTTTTACATCCTGGTGATTGATCAGAGTTTTCCAGATTATGGATTTGATTAAGGAATAAATTCAGAGAGAAGCTTCACTTCCTCAAAGAGAACTTTGCTGTTGTTACGCCCAGATTCTCTCTCTCTCTCTCTCTCTCACACACACACACACACACACACACACACACAGCGCTACAGAATGTTACAAAACACTTCCGCTTTAATATTTATTCCGCCTTCCGGAATCATACAAATAATGTAAAAATGTAAAGGTGTAAGTGCTCGAGAAGAAAGCAAAACAACAGCAGCAGAGAGAAAAGAAGAGCTTCAGCACTCCATTTCCGTCCAACACAGTACTCTCATGATCCGAGTCTGATATTCTGTTAGAATCCAGCAGAATGGTGTGTGTGTGTGTGTGTGTGTGTGTGTGTGTGTGTGTGTGTGTGTAACATCTTATCATGTGATGTAAAGCATGCAGAAGAAAGAGAAAGCTCCTGAAGATCTCGGAGAGTCAGAAGGAAAGCGGAGAGAGAAGAAACCCAAACCCAAACACAACACAACACAACACAACACTCACCCATCCATTTCACAGCAGAGCAGCCAGAGTCCAGCAGAACCAGCAGAGTGGACATGAGGAGGAGGAGGAGGAGGAGAAAAGGCTGCAGAATCAGAGCCGTGTTCTTCTTCTGTCCAGCTCCGAATCCCACAGCAACACAATTTCACTCCGCTATCAGCACAAAGGCAGCACTTCCTGCTCCTAACGCTGAGCGCACAAATAACACTGGCATGCTCACTACAAAATGGCCTCCTCCTCCTCCTCCTCCTCCTCTCCAAGCTGACACACCTTTTTCTTTTTCTTTTTTTTTTAAAGAATTGCAAAACGCATGCACGGCTGTTCGAGAGGTTTATGGTTTATTAGAAATGAAAAAATGACGTCACGGTGCAGTGAGAATAAAAACAAATAAAGACAGGGAGTGTGTGTGTGTGTGTGTGATGAGCAAATTGTACTGTGGGTTTGCGTTAATGTTCGTGAAGAGTGCGCTGATTAATTGGTCTAATGAACCGATTCCACACGGGGAACAATAAACAATATGTGAAATGTAACACCGTGCATATCGCCTGTCGGTGTGTGTGTGTGTGTGTGTGTGAGAGACATTTTAACTCTTTCATGTTTCACATGGTTTTAAAACAAGCTCATCTGACTGTTCCGCCCTGTCACAGGACACAAAGCTGTTGTCTGCTCAGTCTTTAGGAAAACTGGGAACTTGTTGCACCAGTTGTACCGGATCTACTGCAGTCTTACACACACACACACACACACACACACACACAATTAGGCTACATTGTTTAATATTCTAATGACTATTAGTTTCAATGAAACAAAAAGTAAAAATATAAAGTCCACTATCTCTATGTTCTGTTTAATCTTTATATTTATTCATGTCTAAAGGGTTAAAAAGCTTACAGAGCATTAAGTAGAGTCACTACAGCGCCCTCTATCGACACGGGTTATACATTAACAGCCAATAAAATAGGGATCTAGACAGACAGACAGACAGATCGCTAAATATGTGAATAATGTGCATTTAGTACCTGCTGGAGTAAATATTATTTTATTCTAACCTGTGAGATACACTGACCAGCTATAACATTATGACCACCTGCCTAATATTGTGTTGGTCCTCCTTTTGCTGCCAGAACAGCCCTGACCCGTCCTGCACTGTGTATTCTGACCCCTTTCTATCAGAACCAGCATTAACTTCTTCAGCAGTTTGAGCAACAGTAGCTCGTCTGTTGGATCGGATCACACGGGTCAGCCTTCTCTCCCCATGTGCATCAATGAGTCTTGACCGCCCATGACCCTGTCCCCAGTTCACCACTGTTCCTTCCTTGGACCACCTTTGATAGATACTGACCACTGCAGACCGGGAACACCCCACAAGAGCTGCAGTTTTGGAGATGCTCTGATCCAGTGGTCTAGACATCACAATTTGTCCCTTTTGGTCAAACTCACTCAAATCCTTACGCTTGTCCATTTTTCCTGCTTCTAACATCAACTTTGAGGACAAAATGTTCACTTGCTGCCTAATATATCCCACCCACTAACAGGTGCCATGATG
Organism: Hemibagrus wyckioides; assembly: GCF_019097595.1. Lineage (NCBI taxonomy): Eukaryota > Metazoa > Chordata > Actinopteri > Siluriformes > Bagridae > Hemibagrus > Hemibagrus wyckioides. Next base: position 23,478,260 of record NC_080725.1, read on the forward strand.
AGGAGATACTCAGACTTATTCACTTCACCGGTCAGTGCTCAGAGTGTTATGGCTGACCGGTGTATTCTTCACTATTTATTTAAACACAACAGCAAAATGGATCAACTCCAGAAACTATATAGTGCACAGGATGTGGATATATTTATTTATTTATTTTTATTGTTAAAGAACACATTATATTATGTGGTTACTCACAACAACAGAAACAAGAATAAAATAAGTTGTTGTTGTTGTTGTTGTTGTTGTTGTTGAGCGCATTAAAAGCACAGCATGCTTTCGAGCTGGAGAAGCGGAACACACTGATGAAGAAGGCAGTCTCTGTCCTGAGTTGCTCTCTGGAGAGTTTTGATGTATCTGTGGGAAGAAGAACACTATCATTCTCCCTGAACACCACATCACATCACCTCCACACTCTACAGGTCAACCAGCAGCAGGACCCATTCGGCCACATTGGACACGGAGCAGTTCAGGAGATCTTTCTTACCATCCCTGACTGCTCTGTAGAGTGATCCTCACTGTGCAGGACGGAATTGTTCACCCCACATGCTACGGTCCTGCACTGGGTTGCACTTTGCCCTGATGCGACTCCTCATCTTGTTGCACTTTACACCTCCATGCTGCACCTCACTGCTTTACACTTTTACACCATTCATCACACACATCATGCATCATCCCTGGGGTAAATACTCCCATATTTCACACTTTCCCATCACTCAGAGGATTTATAAAGCTGTAGACATTTTATATCCTGTACTACATTCTACTTTTTTAAGCTGAATAAAAAGTTTGTTTTTATTATAATTAAGACTCTTTCTTTTGTTCTCTACTTGTTAGATTACTTGTTGTATTGTGTGAATAATATAGTTATCTATTTATTAATAAATATTATTTGTTAGATAAATAATAAACATTAAACAAGACGCGGAAGAGAAAGACGTTTCTCCAGCAGAGGGCGCTAGAGTTATATCACTAAAAAGTCGTACATTTTCGTTACTACGTGAGGATGTAAATGTGAATTTCGTTAAGATTAAACACGTTCCCGTTACATTCTACACCCGTTTATTAACATTTCGGTAATTTATTTCTAGAAAGATGAAACTAAACGATATATTATGTGGCTTGTTTTTCCCTACTTCCGGGATTGACCCCGCGAAGAAGCGGCTGCACCGGAAGTGAACGCGCATGCACGATAAACAGAAAAGTGTGTTAAAGGTCAGGAGCAGTGACCAGTGTGGCGTCCAGGAGAAACTTCAGTTTCAGCACTAATTCTGTTTCTGTATCAGAATCATCTGACCGGTGTGAAGAGCTGATAGAGTGGACGATGCTGCAGAACACAGGGTGAGTCCGGCTTCTGGATAACTAGCTAAACCTAAACACGGCTAAAATGCGTTATAAAGTCGTTATAAAGTGTTTATAAAGTGTTCACTGAGTTCGGGTTAAACAGGCGTTCCGCGCTTTTGTTGTAGAATAAATGGTTTATCTTAAAATAAAAGCTGATCTTTAATTGTAAATGCGTTCAGGGACAATCCAAATTTCTGAACATTTTGATGAAATATATCTCTTTTAATAAATAAATAAATAAAATGCACATGTTTAATACAACCTGCAGTCATTTATGGCACGTGACCTTTGTTCTAATTGACTCGTGCACGCGCAGGTTTCAGTGAAATGACCCTGACCTTTGTGGCACTTTGTCCATATAAAAGTTTCAGATTCTAGCTGTGTAAATGTAAATGCCGAACACTTCAGGATTTTACCTAGAACATCTAAGAGAACCATGAGATAGATGGAATCTATCGAGACTGTAAATGTAAATCTGTTTAAAATAGCTTTAGTAAGGTTTGTATCTCTTTCCTTCTAATTGTGAAGTGTCCTCCCCCTGACCCACGCACTGTTGCAGAAAGCTGTCAGGTTGTACCCTGTTCATCACCGGGGCGAGTCGCGGCATCGGGAAGGCCATCGCGCTGAAAGCCGCCCGAGACGGTGCCAATGTGGTCATCGCTGCTAAAACTGCTGAGACGCACCCCAAACTGCCCGGTACCATCTACACGGCCGCCGAGGAGAGTAAGAACCTTCTAATCCAAACTGCGTCTCGGTCACAGTGATCGGTCAGAGTGGCTTTTGAAAATAGATGGAGTTTTTATCAGAGTGTGTTACGTCCCTCAGTTGAAGCGGCCGGAGGAAAAGCTCTGCCCTGTGTGGTGGATGTTCGTGATGAGAAGCAGGTCAGTGCGGCGGTGGAGAACGCCGTGCAAAAGTTCGGAGGTGAGAGACGACACGACTCTTAACTCAAGGGAGGCGATGTTGTTGTTATTAAATGTTCTGTCGTTGCCGTGACAACAGGAATCGACATCGTGGTGAACAACGCCAGTGCTATTAACCTGACCGGGACGCTGGACACGCCCATGAAGAAGGTGGACCTCATGTTGGGCATCAATCTGAGAGGAACCTATCTGACGTGAGTGATTCTTTTACAGGTGTAACTGTTTAAACTAAAAGAAAAAACGTAATCCTAATGAAGAATAAATGTGGTTTCAGGTCGAAGCTCTGCATCCCGCATCTGTTAAAGAGTAAAAACCCTCACATCCTCAACCTCAGTCCACCTCTCAACCTCAATCCCATCTGGTTTAAGAACCACACAGGTTAGAACCTCACCTGGAGAAACCAACTCTCACTCTAAACTCTCACATACTGATACTGTGTGTGTGTGTGTGTGTACAGCTTACACCATGGCCAAATATGGCATGTCCATGTGTGTCCTCGGGATGGCTGAAGAATTCCATGGATCCATCGCTGTTAATGCACTATGGCCCCGTACAGGTGAGTGAGTGTTATCCAGGACAGGTGTGTTGTCTCAGGACAAGTGTCTTGTCTTTGTCTCAGGACGGGTGTGTTGTCTCAGGACAGGTGTGTTGTCTCAGGACAGGTGTCTCAGGACGGGTGTGTTGTCTCAGGACAGGTGTCTCAGGACGGGTGTGTTGTCTCAGGACAGGTGTCTCAGGACGGGTGTGTTGTCTCAGGACAGGTGTCTCAGGACGGGTGTGTTGTCTCAGGACAAGTGTCTTGTCTTTGTCTCAGGACAGGTGTGTTGTAAGAACAGGTGTGTTGTCTCAGGACGGGTGTGTTGTCTCAGGACAGGTGTGTTGTAAGGACAGGTGTGTTGTCTCAGGACAGGTGTCTCAGGATAGGTGTGTTGTCTCAGGACAGGTGTCTCAGGATAGGTGTGTTGTCTCAGGACAGGTGTCTCAGGACGGGTGTGTTGTCTCAGGACAGGTGTGTTGTAAGGACAGGTGTGGTGTCTCAGGACAGGTGTCTCAGGATAGGTGTCTCAGGACAGGTGTGTTGTTTCAGGACAGGTGTGTTGTTTCAGGACAGGTGTGTTGTCTCAGGACAGGTGTGTTGTCTCAGGACAGGTGAGTTGTCAGGACAGGTGTGTTGTCTCAGGACAGGTGAGTTGTCTCAGGACAGGTGTGTTGTCTGGACAGGTGAGTTGTCTCAGGACAGGTGAGTTGTCTCAGGACAGGTGTGTTGTCAGGACAGGTGAGTTGTCAGGACAGGTGTGTTGTCTCAGGACAGGTGAGTTGTCTCAGGACAGGTGAGTTGTCAGGACAGGTGTGTTGTCTCAGGACAGGTGAATTGTCTCAGGACAGGTGTGTTGTCTCAGGACAGGTGTGTTGTCTCAGGACAGGTGTGTTGTCAGGACAGGTGAGTTGTCTCAGGACAGGTGAGTTGTCTCAGGACAGGTGAGTTGTCTCAGGACAGGTGTGTTGTCAGGACAGGTGAGTTGTCAGGACAGGTGTGTTGTCTCAGGACAGGTGTGTTGTCTCAGGACAGGTGAGTTGTCTCAGGACAGGTGAATTGTCTCAGGACAGGTGTGTTGTCTCAGGACAGGTGAGTTGTCTCAGGACAGGTGTGTTGTCAGGACAGGTGTGTTGTCTCAGGACAGGTGTGTTGTCTCAGGACAGGTGAATTGTCTCAGGACAGGTGTGTTGTCTCAGGACAGGTGTGTTGTCTCAGGACAGGTGAGTTGTCAGGGCAGGTGAGTTGTCAGGACAGGTGAGTTGTCAGGACAGGTGAGTTGTCTCAGGACAGGTGTGTTGTCTCAGGACAGGTGAGTTGTCTCAGGACAGGTGAGTTGTCAGGACAGGTGAGTTGTCAGGACAGGTGTGTTGTCTCAGGACAGGTGTGTTGTCTCAGGACAGGTGAGTTGTCAGGACAGGTGAGTTGTCTCAGGACAGGTG
>NC_080725.1:23490000-23525000 GCF_019097595.1 Hemibagrus wyckioides
GCGTGTGTGGTGTGTGTGTAATGCGTGTGTGTGTAATGCGTGTGTGGTGTGTGTGTAATGCGTGTGTGTGTAATGCGTGTGTGTGTAATGCGTGTGTGGTGTGTGTGTAATGCGTGTGTGTGTAATGCGTGTGTGGTTTGTGTGTAATGCGTGTGTAGTGTGTGTGTGTGTGTGTGTGTGTGTGTAATGCATGTGTGTGTGTGTAATGCATGTGTGTGTAATGCGTGTGTGTGTAATGCGTGTGTGTGTGTGTGTAATGCGTGTGTGGTTTGTGTGTAATGCGTGTGTAATGTGTGTGTGTGTGTAATGTGTGTGTGTGTGTAATGCGTGTGTGTGTAATGCGTGTGTGTGTGTGTGTAATGCGTGTGTGTGTAATGCATGTGTGGTGTGTGTGTAATGCGTGTGTGTGTGGTGTGTGTGTAATGCGTGTGTGTGTAATGCGTGTGTGTGTAATGCGTGTGTGTGTAATGCGTGTGTGTAATGCGTGTGTGTGTAATGCGTGTGTGGTATGTGTGTAATGCGTGTGTGTGTAATGCGTGTGTGGTTTGTGTGTAATGCGTGTGTAGTGTGTGTGTGTGTGTGTAATGCATGTGTGTGTGTGTAATGCATGTGTGTGTAATGCGTGTGTGTGTGTGTAATGCGTGTGTGTGTGTGTAATGCGTGTGTGGTTTGTGTGTAATGCGTGTGTAATGTGTGTAATGTGTGTGTGTGTGTGTAATGCGTGTGTGTGTAATGCGTGTGTGTGTGTGTGTAATGCGTGTGTGGTTTGTGTGTAATGCGTGTGTAATGTGTGTGTGTGTGTAATGCATGTGTGTGTAATGCATGTGTGTGTAATGCGTGTGTGTAATGCGTGTGTGTGTAATGCGTGTGTAATGTGTGTGTGTGTAATGCATGTGTGGTGTGTGTGTAATGCGTGTGTGTGTAATGCGTGTGTGTGGTATGTGTGTAATGCGTGTGTGTGTAATGCGTGTGTGGTTTGTGTGTAATGCGTGTGTAATGTGTGTGTGTGTGTGTGTAATGCATGTGTGTGTAATGCGTGTGTGTGTGTGTGTAATGCGTGTGTGGTTTGTGTGTAATGCGTGTGTAAAATGTGTGTGTGTGTAATGCATGTGTGTGTAATGCGTGTGTGTGTAATGCGTGTGTAATGTGTGTGTGTGTGTAATGCATGTGTGGTGTGTGTGTAATGCGTGTGTGTGTAATGCGTGTGTGGTATGTGTGTAATGCGTGTGTGTGTAATGCGTGTGTGGTTTGTGTGTAATACGTGTGTAGTGTGTGTGTGTGTGTGTGTGTAATGCATGTGTGGTGTGTGTGTAATGCGTGTGTGGTGTGTGTGTAATGCGTGTGTGTGTAATGCGTGTGTGGTGTGTGTGTAATGTGTGTGTGTGTAATGCGTGTGTGGTTTGTGTGTAATGCGTGTGTAATGTGTGTGTGTGTGTAATGCATGTGTGGTGTGTGTGTAATGCGTGTGTGTGATGTTCGTATCTTCATCATCTTTCAGCTCCAGACTCCAGCTAGAGGTAGGAGAGTATGTGTTATAGATCAGTGCAGAAACACACTCTTTAGTGTGTATAAAACATAAAGATAAAATATAAACATCTCATTTATCTAAAACGAGTACACGACTTCTTCTGGTCAGTGTTGTGAGGTGGAAGGCATGTCCTGCTTTCTGCTGACCTGTGAGTGACCTGCTGCTGAAGCTCTTTAGTGTTGAGTCAGGAGTCCTGACTTTGTGTGCAGTAAATGGAATTTTTTTGGAATTTTCTTCCATGACCTCAGCAGGCTGATGTTCTGCAGAACGTTGTGTCTGAACACGTCTGAGCGTCTGAGCTGTTCACACTGCAGCTGCAGGAACACACACTCCACACCTCCATCTGAGGAGTTCCTCCATCCAGAGGTGGAGAAGAATCTGATACTCTCAAACACAATGTAGACATGTTATTACATCATAACACACACCAGCCAATCAGCTGCCTGGATGTGGTGTGTGTGTTTGGGGTGTGTGTGTATGTGTTGTGTGTTTGGTTTGTATGTGTTGTGTGTTTGGTGTGTGTGTGGTGTGTGTGTGTGGTGTGTGTTTTTGACACTTACCTCAGCTTTGGAGAATGAGGATCAGTCTGACTTGCAAATACAGTTAGTGACACATGTAAATACAGAAGTGTGTGTAGGTGAGAAACAGGAAGTGTATTATATAACACACACACACACACACACACACACACACTCAGAGTAAAGGACAGTGTGAAATGTTAATCAGAGTTTCTGTTACACTAAAATCACTGCGTTTCTCTCAGAGTGGAGATGGGGGAGACGGTGTGGGAGCAGTACACAGTGACGCTGCAGCGGGTGAGACACACACACACACCACCTACTGCCCCAACACACACACACACCACCTACTGCCCCAACACACACACACACACACACCACCTACTGCCCCAACACACACACACACACACACCACCTACTGCCCCAACACACACACACACACACACCACCTACTGCCCCAACACACACACACACACACACACACACACCACCTACTGCCCCAACACACACACACACACCACCTACTGCCCCAACACACACACACACACACACCACCTACTGCCCCAACACACACACACACACCACCTACTGCCCCAACACACACACACACCACCTACTGCCCCAACACACACACACACCACCTACTGCCCCAACACACACACACACACACACACCACCTACTGCCCCAACACACACACACACACACACCACCTACTGCCCCAACACACACACACACACACACCACCTACTGCCCCAACACACACACACACACACCACCTACTGCCCCAACACACACACACACACACCACCTACTGCCCCAACACACACACACACACACCACCTACTGCCCCAACACACACACACACACACCACCTACTGCCCCAACACACACACACACACACCACCTACTGCCCCAACACACACACACACACACCACCTACTGCCCCAACACACACACACACACACCACCTACTGCCCCAACACACACACACACCACCTACTGCCCCAACACACACACACACCACCTACTGCCCCAACACACACACACACCACCTACTGCCCCAACACACACACACACCACCCTGCAGCTCATCTTTCTGTAAACCTCTGTCGTTCCTGTGTAGGATCCTAAAATGGGATTTGGGATTGCCGTCTCCGGCGGAAAAGACAATCCGAATGAGGAGACGAGAGAAGCCTCGATTATCGTCTCTGACGTTCTGCCTGGAGGACCTGCTGACGGCCTGCTGTTGTAAGAAACGCATCAGTAAAACATAACAGCTCCATCTCATAGCTTTAAGATCTGTTTGGGTTCCTCCCCATGTTCTCAGGTCCTGGAAATCCTCCTGCTCCATCACACTTAGCTAATTACTAATTAGCAGATTACTGGACGCCTCTCCTCAGGCTGGCTCAGTGAGGGAGATGTTTCCACTTCATGTCCAGATGTTAATAAATGTAACTGAATTGAGTGAGATGCTGAAGTGTGCAGGGCGGGGCTTGAGGAATGTTTTTTTTTCTTGAAATGTTGAAACTTTTTTCTGTTTCCTGTTCTTAGTCAGAATGATCGCGTGATCCAGGTGAACTCTTCGTCCATGGAGAACGTTGTGCACTCGTTTGCGGTTCAGTCTCTACGCAAGTGTGGCAAAGTCGCCAAGATAGTGAGTCTGATGAGGAATAACTGAGTCTTTTGTCATTTTTTTTAAATGTTCAAGGTCTTGTTACTTCTTTAATAATGTAGAATTAATGGAGTATAAAAATCTTCTTTAATAAGATTTAATATTTTTATTGTTGGAGGTTAATTGCAGTGTTTTTCTGTTCCTCCTGTAGACGGTGAAAAGACCACGCAGAGTTGCTGTGAATGTGCCGAAGCAGGCCCCGCCCCCGGACGACCGCGTGTTCTCTCATCCAGACTACAGCGACGATTACGACTACGAGCTGGACCGACGCAGCACATACAGCGGACGCGCCGACTCCGAGTACGACTACGAGCGTGGCCGCAGCCGAACCCTGGAACGAGACCTCAGTCCCGAGCGCCGCCGCGATGGCAGCCGAGGACGTGTGCTGGAGCCCAAGCGCAGCCCCGACCGCCATTACCGTGACTACAGCCCAGATCGTCGTTACCGTAGCCACGGCACCCTCGATCGAGACTACAGCCCGGACCGGCGGTACCATGGCGAGGGCAGCCCGGATCGCCGGTACCGAAGCGAACACAGTCTGGATCGAGACTACAGCCCGGATCGTCGCTATCGCAGTGAACATGTTCTGGATCGCTCACACAGTCCAGAACCACGCCACCGGGAGAGGGAACTGCGGATTCCAGAACCACGTCCTGCCGAGGAAATCAGAAGGAACGTCAGCCGGGAACGCTTAGAACGTTCACCTCCACAGAGCCCGCGGGAACCGCTGGAGAAACCAGTGCGTGTCCTACTGAAGAAGAACAGACCTACTGAAGGTAATCATAAAATCAATAAATAAAACTGAAATAAATTCCGGAGCGAAGAGAGAGAACCACACCGATGGAGACAGAGGAGCTCCAGAATTACCTGCAGCACATTATATAAACAAATCCTGTCCAAATAGGGCTGTAGATATATGTGAGTAGATATGTTTATATTACACTCGTTTGTGTGTGTGTGTGAATCAGAATATGGGCTGCGTTTGGGCAGTCAGCTGTTCATTAAAGAGATGACCAGTACTGGCCTGGCCACCAAAGATGGGAACCTGCAGGAGGGAGACATCATCCTGAAGGTCAGCACTAAAAAAAATAACCTTCATATCAGCACACTGTCATCAGACGTGTTTCTGTCTGTACAACGTCTCGTTCCCTCTGAAGTGAAGTTGCGGTAATGACTCTGAGGAACAGCCGTGTGTGAAAGAGGGCTTTGTATTTCAGATCAACGGGACGGCCACAGAGAATCTGTCTCTGAGTGATGCAGGGAAGCTGATTGAAAAATCACGAGGAAAGCTGCAGCTGGTGGTCCAGAGAGATCGCAGGAAGGTTCTGGTTCGGGTCCCGCCCATGGCTGACAGCGACTCGGAGCCAGACGGTGAGTCTAACCCAGATTAAACATGATGAAGCTTCATGATGAAGAGTTCAGTATCATTGCCTCAGATTCCTTAAGGATGATGCCGGTGTGGTGTGGGAGGAGTGGGCGGGGCTGGAGATGTCCGTGCAAAGCTCATTTAATTCACTCGGACATCACACAAGTCTTTTTTTTTTTAGCCCGGATATCAGAACGTGTTCTTTTTTCTGGAGCACTACATGTCTGACCTCACGCTCAACAATTAGCCATTACGTTTTGACTTCCTATTTTCTTCCAGATCTGTCAGAGATCGAGTCGTATCGTTCCTACTCCCCTCAGGACGATAGACGAGGACAGGTCTCGGACGTCTCCCCACACTCCTCCAACGAGAGGCTGCGTGAAAAGAACAGGTGATTATCTGACCATTAGAGTGGACAAAACTTGAGAACAGAACAGAAATCTGCTCCAAACACTCTCAGAGTAGAGCAGATGGTCAGTCCATCCTTAAATAAACCTTTAAACCATTGTAAAGACTTCTGGACCTTTGCACAGTTAGAAAGTAGTTCTGGTTCCTTTCCACTTTCCTGAAGCTTTTATGGTGTCCATACGCTGTCACACGACTACCACAAGAAAAGTAGTTCCATCTCTGCTTCAACTTTTCAGCTGCTTTCCAATTTGATTCTGTGTGAGTTTGGAGTAAACAGATGAAGGTTCTGTTCCTCATGACGCAGCAGGTCCAGGTTCTGATGTGTGTGTTATCGGGAGTGTGTGTGTGTGTGTGTGTTTGTTTTGCAGAGATGAGCCTCAGAGCAGGTTGTCTAAAATGGGTGCGATGCCCACACCATTCCATGCTGCTCCAGATGATTTTCCACCTCCACCAGTGGAGGAAGATGAGTCTGAGATTGAGGAAGCTCCAGGTATCACCTGACCTTCAAAGAGCTTAAGATTTAGAGTTTGGAAGTTGTAGAAGTTATTCATGATGTGCTATTAACGACGTGTGAATTATTTTATGAACAGCTCCCGTGGCCGCGCCTGCACCAAAAGTCAGCGTTCCACCAAAAGTTAAAGCTCCTCCAAAGGTTCCTCTGAAACCCAGCGCAGAAGATCTGGAGATCTATGGGTGTGTACAAGTTCAGCAATAACACAAGCGTTCATCTGACTGCAAAAATCTATATTGTGAGAGAAATAAAACGCTTGGGTTCATGCTGTTAGAGGAAAATAATCAATGGTGGAATGAAGCAGATCCTGTTAGGTGATTTTCCTCAAACAAGTGTTTTATTCCTCATCGGAATTACAGGCTGATGAAGCCCAGTCTCAGGAACTCTGAGTGTGTGTGTGTGTGTGTCTGGAGGCTTGAATGACCTTCCACCTGAATTGATCATCACCTGACCACCAATCAGAGTCCAAAAGCTCTTATAGCAGCTGTTATATTTCACTGTGTTGTGTGTTGTGGTCAGGCCAAACACGGTGATGGTGCGCTTTCAGAAGGGTGAGAGTGTGGGTCTGAGGCTGGCCGGAGGAAACGATGTGGGAATATTCATAGCCAGTGTTCAGGAGGACAGTCCAGCGGAGATGGAGGGACTGCAGGCTGGAGACCAGATCGTGAAGGTACTCATGAAAACTTCTCCAACACACAGGACACAACCTCACTGCAGATCCATCATCAGCCTGAACATTTAGTCTGATTTGTTATTAGTTAAAGTTCTAAATATCACAGTCTGCGTTTTTATACAACACACACACACACACACACACACACACAGAAAGTCATAAACAAAGAACTTCTGCAAGAATTACTCATTGAGATCTACAAACACACACTTTCCTAGTCTGTTTCTATGGTGACGGAGTCCAGACAATGTGGTTTTAAATCACTTCTGTTGAATTTAGATGATATGGATTTAATATAAAGAAATGGTTTGTTTATTCTCGCTCTATTTTCACATTGCGTTTAAGGTTTAAATGTAGAAAATGGCCACATGCACCAAACGTCACGTGTGCACCAACCCCCCCAAAATAAGTGGAAAGTGAAAATGACCTCAGCATACATGTGACCTATCAAAATGCTCAGAACAATCAGGAGAAGTGTGACGTGTGTTCTGATGATGTCACGTGAGCGCCATCCCCCAAAATAACCCCCAGAATCGTAAAATTACCCCAACGTACACGTGACATATCAAAATGTTCAGCACAGTGATGTCAACTGCGTGACATGTATCCTGGTGACGTATCCACTTGCTACCAAAAGTTTTGGCACCCTATCTCTCCACGTGCCTCCGAAAAGCATCAGACGTTACGACTACTTGCTTCATCAAGCCAACATCAAAGTTTGTCACGACAAATTTTAAAAATCTAGTTAAATTATTTTTTTTGAGTGTTTGGTTATTTATTTGTTTAATATATCAACTTGATAAAATGATATTAGCTTTAGATTCTGTTTAATCTAGTCTTGTTGGTTGTGTAAGTTTAAATCTAGCACTGTAAATGCTCAGTATATTTGTTTGTAACTGCGCCCCCTGGTGGTCATTAGAAAGTAAACATGATGATAAATGTTTTGTTTTGTTCCTCTGCAGGTGAATAACGTGGATTTCCGTGGCATGGTGCGTGAGGACGCAGTGCTCTACCTGCTCGACATTCCTAAAGGAGACGACATCACCATCCTGGCTCAGAGCAAACCAGATGGTACGGCTACACGCTTCTAGAACCTTTACTCGTTATTCTCTATTAATTACTCAGGTTTTAATGGGTGTGGTCATGTGACTGACTGGGTGCAGTGTATAAGGACATCGTGGCCTCAGGTCGAGGAGATAACTTCTACATCAGGACTCATTTTGAACACGAGAAAGACGCTCCTCAGAGTCTGTCCTTCAGCCGGGGGGACATCTTTAAAGTGGTGGACACGCTGTACGATGGAAAACTGGGCAGCTGGCTGGCCATCCGCACCGACAAAGACAACCAGCTGCTGGAGAGAGGGGTCATCCCCAGCAAGAGCAGGTTTGTGTGTGTGTGTGTGTGTGTGTGTGTGTGTGTGTGTGTGTGTGCGCGTGTTAGATGGTAAACCCAGGTGTGATTAATGGTGTACTCATCATGTCCTGTGATGTCATGACGATGCTGTTGTCCTGATTGATGTCCACAGAGCTGAACAGATGGCTAATGTACAGAACATGCAGAAAGGAGCAGCCAATGACAGAGGAGATTTCTGGAGGCTCAGAGGTCAAAGGGCAGCAAAGAAGAAGGACCTGCGTAAGAGCCGAGAGGATCTCACGGTCAACCCTGTCACCACCCGCTTCCCTGCTTATGAGAGGGTGGTGCTGCGAGAGGGTGGGCACAGCTCACCTACACCACAACTACACCACACCTTCCACACACCTACACCTCACATACACCACACCTACACCTTCATCTCATCCTCACCTACACCTCAGCTTCACCACACCTACACCTCAGTTTCACCACACCTACACCTTCATCTCATCCTCACCTACACCTCAGCTTCACCACACCTACACCTTCATCTCATCCTCACCTACACCTCACATACACCACACCTACACCTTCATCTCATCCTCACCTACACCTCAGCTTCACCACACCTACACCTCAGCTTCACCACACCTACACCTCAGCTTCACCACACCTACACCTTCATCTCATCCTCACCTACACCTCACATACACCACACCTACACCTTCATCTCATCCTCACCTACACCTCACATACACCACACCTACACCTTCATCTCATCCTCACCTACACCTCAGCTTCACCACACCTACACCTCAGTTTCACCACACCTACACCTTCATCTCATCCTCACCTACACCTCACCTCACCTTCAACTCACCTATGTCACACCTACATCACACCTACACCACAATTTTTCCCTCACCTTCACCACATCTTTACTACACATTGGTATTTACTCTGCCTGACGCTCCTCTGGTCTCTGCAGCTGGGTTCTGGAGGCCCGTGGTTCTGTTCGGCCCAATCGCTGATGTGGCATGTGAGAAACTCGCCAACGACCTGCCGGAAGATTTTGTCGTCGCAAGTGAGTGTTAAATGTCCTGCTCCTGAGGTGGTGTACTCATGTGGTGTACTCATCGTGTGTGTGTGTGTGTCTGGCACACAGAGCGAGAACCTAAAGATGCAGGAACAGAGAAGTCCTCAGGTGTGGTGAGACTGAACACTGTGCAGCAGATCATTGAACAGGTAAACCCCACCCATCAAGTTCAGAACTCCACCCACTGAACTCCTCCCTATAAACCCTTTAATTTCCGCTTTATGACCAATCCCCTCCAAAGTCCAGCTTTTAATCTCCACTCTCTAATTCCTTTACAGGACACATTAATGATAGATAAACTCTAAAAGGTTTAGTGTTGCATAATAATGTGGCTGTAACTTTATACTGAGAGGCAGGGAACTTTTTCATGCCTCAGAGCGCTCACAGCAGTCTCTCTCTCTCTCTCTCTCTCTCTCAGGATAAGCATGCTCTGCTGGACGTAACCCCGAAGGCAGTGGACACGTTGAACTACACCCAGTGGTACCCCATTGTGGTGTTCCTGAACCCGGACAGTAAGCAGGGCGTGAAGACCATGAGGAACCGCCTGATATCGGGTTCTAACCGCAGCTCACGCAAACTGTATGAGCAGGCAGTCAAACTGAAGAAGACCTGCTCTCACCTCTTCACCGGTCAGTTTAATTTTTTTAAGGTGTAATGTGCCCATGTCCATGAAGGTTTCTGGTCCTGGACAGTGCTTGTTGCCCCCATGGTATAATGAGCTTGCTCTGTTAGGGCAATTCTGTCAGAGTCCCGGTCAAGTCAAAGCTTCTCTGGTTCCTCTGAGTGTTCTCATGTGTTCCATCAGCCATTTCCTCCTGCTCTGGACTCTGCAGCCTGGATTATTTATTTTTCGATTCTTCTGTGTTAATGTCAGACACTCCATGTTCCATCACACCTTTCACCTGTCTTCCTTCACAGCAACGGTGGATCTGAACTCGGCTCACGATGCCTGGTACGGGAGTCTGAAGGACACCATTCAGGAGCAGCAGAACAAAGCGGTGTGGGTCTGCGAGAGTAAAGTAAGAAGCACGTCTACATTAACCCTTGCATGATCTTATGGGATGTTTGGAGGTTTCTGCTGACCCGCCTCTCTGATTCTTTAGCTGGACAGCGCGGAGGAGGACCTAGACCTCCACGATGACCGCATGTCTTACCTGTCGGCCATGAGCGCAGATTACCTGAGCATGGACAGCCGTCTTACCGGTGACTACGATGACACAGCGGATGAAGGCGGAGCCTATACTGATAACGAGCTGGACGAGCCAAGCAACGAGCCTCACATATCGGGGATGAGCCGCTCGTCAGAGCCCGTAGACGAGGTGAGTGACCTTCATCGTCACAGAGCTGGTCCAAAATGGACCGAACAGAACATACAGCTCTAGAATTACTGTGTAAAAATTGTTTTAAATAAATTGAGTTCTAAATAACTTTGCCCCTCCCCCCTGCAGAGACCTGCCCCTGTGCCCCGCATGAAGCGCGCCGGGAGCAGAGAGGTTCTACGAGACCCCAGTCCACCGCCCTCCTTCGTCCCAGAACCCCCCAAGGTAAAACCCTTACCTGCTTTCTGTTCTTACCTTCTCGTACCCTCCTGAGTATAAACACACGCCCCACAAAGTCTTTACTAAAATAAGTGCCCCCTGACCGTCACACCCATGAGGTTCTTCCACAAACTCTTGTCCAGAAGGTCTGTGTGTGTGTGTGTGTGTGTGTGTGTGGAGACTGGAGTCCAGTCCCTGCTCCAGCATGACCATGTCCCTGTGCACAGAGCAGCTCCATGAAGACATGGTGTGGAGGAGAAGGTTGGAGTGAAGAACTGGAGTGTCCTGCACAGAGCCCTGACCCTGACCTCAACCCCACTGACCACCCACTGACCCCCAGACCTCCTCACTCTCACAACACCAGAGTCTGATCTCACTAATGCTCCTGTAGCTGAATGATCACTAATTCCCACAGATAGTGGAGAACCCTCCAGAAGACTGGAGCTGATTAGAACAGTGTGTAGAACATCTCGCTTCAGATTCCCTTCACACACACATGTTCTTTTAAACTATACGTTACTCCTTACCGTGTGCTTCTGATCAGAGCGATGAAGACAGGTACCAGGTCTGAGGAGTCATGTTGTGGTGTCATCATCACAGAGCTCTGAGCTCATCATGTTCCATCTTTACTGTCTGTGTCAGGCCCGATCTCAGAGGCAGCACAGTGAGTCCAGCAGCACGGTCAGCAGTGATGTCAGCTCCAAGCCGCCGCCCCCTCCCGTTGCCCTTAAGCCCAGCTTCCTAGCTCGAGGTGCTCCGTCTCAAGAACCCATCTCAGATGTTGAAGATCCAGCCAGCCGCTCCTTCATGGGGAAAGTGAAGGCCTTTGAACAGATGGATCACCTCGCTCGGGCTCAGAGGATGCTGGAACTGCAGGAGGCTGAACACGCCCGGGTCAGTGACACGCAGACACTACACACATCTTATTGTCATCAGGAACTCTCAGGAACTGTCAGGAATTTTCAGGGTGAAGTCTCTTAACCCTTTTCTCTCTCTGCAGCTGGAGATCTCTCAGAGACACCCGGACATTTACGCTGTCCCCGTTAAACCCAAACCCACTGCCGCCCGGCCGCCACCTACTGGGTCAGTCAGAGTGTGTGTGTGTATGTGTGTGTGAGAATGTGCGAGTGTGTGAGCACATATGAGAGAGTGTGTGTGTGTGATAATGTGAATGTGTATGTGAGCATGTGAGTGTGTGTATGTGTGAGAACATGCAAGTGTGTGAGTACATGTGAGTGTGTGTCTCTGCGTATGTGATATTGTGTGTTAGCGTGTGTGAGCGTGAGTGTGTGTGTATGAGTGTGAGCGTGTGTGATAGTGTGTGAGCACATGTGAGAGAGAGTGTGCGTTGGATTGTGTGTGTTCTTAACACCTTCCATGTTTTTCTAGTTCCAGCTCAAACCCTCTGCACCGCACTGGACCTTCTGAAGACGCTGACCAGTCTCGCCGTGGATATTATAACCCTCAGAAATATAATGACACTGAGCTGTAAACCACACACAAACACACACACATCCCTCCTCTATAAAGTGTTTCAGGATGGATCCTGGTCCTGGTTCTGATTCTCAGTGACCTCAGTGTCGGTCAGTATGGTGGCTTTGAATACACTACGGTGAAATTAAGCAGCGTTTTGACAAAAAACGTTTTACATTTGTACGAAGATTTTTTATAAGAAACTGGAAGTTCTGAGAACTGTGTGTGTAGTGAAGCCACTCGGCGGTTCTGTTACTCCTTTCGTTCCTCTGCAGGTAAAGGGATGGACTTCAAACCTTCAGAGCTTCATGATGGAAATGAAATATTCTACACTTTTATATCTCTAATAATAATAATCTTCACACTCTTTGTGGAAGAGGTATCTTTTTATTGTTGTGTTAGTGAATTAAATCACATACGTTCACGCATTCTGCATTTAGAGGTGCAGTGGATTTCAAAGATGATGATGATGATGATGATGATGGATCGTAAGGTCCGTGCGATTTTCCCGATCATCTTCCCATAAACGTACAAAATCAACCTTTAACATTTAGATCTCTGATCAATAAATAAATAAAACACATTCATAATATAACAGTGTTGTGTTTCTCACACAGATAGAGCGCACACACACACACACACGTCCTGCAGATCTGAAAGCATCTGACCAAGATCCGGTCTTAAGATCATAAATAATTCTCTTCATGTTAAGTCTTTGGCTGTTAGAGAAGTGTGGAGTCTGGAATGAAGGCGTCCAGGAGCGAATAAACGAACCGTCGTTATCTTTTCTTTAATTGATTCGTTAATTAAGCAATCATAAACATAGATATGAAAATCACTTCAAATACTTTAAGGAAATCTTTCAGCTGAAAGGAAAAAAGCTAGAAAGCTGGCAAATTTTCTGATCAACAGAAAACTGGGGGGGGGGGTGAGACCACATGTAGGTGTGATAGAGATAGAGCTTTAGCGACTTAGCTGATCTAGCTGATTTCTCCAGAATAAAAATACGTGACACAGAGAAAAACGCGACTTCTTCACAAAATACAAGAAAAAAAATCCAATGTTAATTTTTGAACAAAGTGTCACAGGAAACCAATGGAACCATCACCGAGTGGACCGCGATACAGAGCAGATCCCTACAGTCTCGCCACACCTGCAGTGACGCGCATTATTAAGGCAGATTAAAATATTTGGAGAGGAAAAATTTTTATTTTACATCTGGTGCAAGGAAGTTGTAAACAGTGCTGATGTGATGCGTGTGAGGTGAAGCTTAGCGATGTTAAGCGAGGGTTTCAGATGTAGACAGGCTGCTCCTGAGCTGTCAGGAGGCGGTACATGGCAGCGGGCATGGTCTTCATGTGGATCTGAGAGGAAGAAGAAGAGAAAAAGGGTTAATAACGAGATTAATAACTAACATTATCAACATTAACAGCCGTGCGGAAATGAAATGTATACATCGGTTTACACTTATTATAACGTCCCTGAATGATGTGTGTTACTATGGCAACATCCTTCGCCTGGCTAGTTACAAAAACAAGTAAAACGTGGAAAAATATAATGATAGCTTTTGATAGCAAGCCATCATTTTTTTTATTTCTAAAAATGTCGTGGAAGTCAGTTTGTTTTTATCTATGGACTCTTCCCTGTTTCCATGGCAACAGAAGTTACACGCGGTTGTAGTTACAGGTGGTGATGGAGAGTCCGGTCTGTCTGCGCGGCACTTGTATCTCATCACATCTCCACTTAAGGAGCTAACATAACTATTAGATCATAAAAATCATGAGAATTTGAAGGGCGTGGCTTGCTAGTTTAGCTAACATGGCTAATTTCTATTGTTAACGTACCTACGTACAGGACCTCACCTCAAATCGTTATGAAAACACGGGCTAGTTATCGCTAGTTCCTGCCTATAACAGACATGTTTAGCTAGCTTTGTTCAGGTTATAGGCGAGTTCCTGGCATCTTGACCTCCCTCTAATCCAGCGGCTAATACCTGTGTGAGCAGGTGACCTCAGAGGTGTGAAATATTTGTCTCTCGCAGAGATTCCATTAAATCACGTGATCAAGATGGCCGGCGTGATCGAGATGGTTAAAGCTGCGCTGAAGTAAAGAGTGAAGAGATCGGTAGTGTTAGTTACTGTACGTTACTGTACCTCTCCAACCGCACTGGACAGAATCTGTACGATCTTCTCATGGGGCGTGGCCACCACACTCTGCCCGTTAATCTCGATGATGCGGTGACCCACTCTGACTCCGCCCCTTTCTGCAATACCCCCCCTCATCAGACTGCAGATCTGCATCAACAGACGTGAAATAAACCTGTAGATCAGACTAGACGATTTCAAATAAACACTTTAGTCTCCTGAAATTAATCTAATTATCTTACACATAATGCCTAGAAGTAGAAGGTAAGAAGATCATCAGATCGCTCCTAAAGACTTGAACATTTAAACAAAAAAACTCCACCATGAGCCCCAAAGTCATGAGGTTTTGTTCCAGAGTTACCCACAATGCCATTCTGCACACTGAAGCCCAGCTGGTAGCGCAGGTCCGGTCTGCGAATGAGGACCATGGTGACCGGAGGACATCTGACGATGTTCATCTTAATCCTGGACTGAGATTTCAGGCCCTGAGGACGAGGTGCACAAACATCTTCAGACAAATTCACTGACGGTGAAGTGATCAGTCTCGTCTGCTTCACTCCAGATGAAGTAAATAAAAGCCACGAGCTGGTCATCAGTGATGTTTAATAATGAAGATGAGTTTGGGTTTGATGAAGCGTTTCAGAAACATCAGCAGTAAAGTGTCTGAACCCTACATAGTGCACTTTACAGCCCTGAGAGGACTAGTGGATGAGGGAATGAGAGAGCGAGGGAATGAAAGTGAGAGGTTGAGAGAGTAAGGGAATTGGTGGTGAGGGAATAAGAGAGTGAGGGAATGAAGGGGTGAGGGAGTGAGGGAATGAAGGAGTGAGATAATGAGGGTGAGAGGGAGTGAGAGTGAGGGAGTAATTTGAGCTCTGCATTAGTGTTAGTTGAGGTTAAGGTTAAAGCCTGTGACTGATCCTCACTGAGATGTGATGATGATGATGATGAGGTGAAGCTGCTGACCTTGATGATGCTCTGGCAGGTGGACAGTGGCAGACCCACCAGACTCGTCCCGTTCACCGTCATGATCTGATCTCCAATGTTCAGACGGCCAGATTTCGCCGCCGGGCCGGCATGCATCAGACTGGCGATGATGACGGTGGGTAAGATGGAGCCCCAGCCGGACTCTACGATCACCACACCCAGGATTTCACCCTTCTGCTTCTCTATATACACCTGTTACACACACACACACACAAGCCTGAGACCTCAGGACATTTCTCATACACACCTGACTCACTGAGCAGATCTGATCAAACCCAAACTGAGATTCAGTCTGACAGGAAATGACCCACATCAGGGTCACTACTGAGCTCCAGTGTGTTAGTGTGTTAATATTGTTAGTGTATTAGTTTGTTAATGTATTAGTGTGGTAATGTTTTGAGTGTGTAAATGTTTTGAGTGTGTTAATGTTAGTGTGTTAGTGTATCAGTGTGTTAGTGTTGTTTGTGTTAGTGTTGTTTATGTGTTAGTGTATCAGTGTGTTGGTGTTGTTTGTGTTAGTGTATCAGTGTGTTAGTGTTGTTTGTGTTAGTGTGTCAGTGTGTTAGTGTTGTTTGTGTTAGTGTATCAGTGTGTTAGTGTATCAGTGTGTTAGTGTGTCGGTGTGTTAGTGTGTTAGTGTATCAGTGTGTTAGTGTGTTAGTGTATCAGTGTGTCAGTGTGTTAGTGGTGTCAGTGTGTTAGTGTATCAGTGTGTCAGTGTGTCAGTGTGTTAGTGTGTCAGTGTGTTAGTGGTGTCAGTGTGTCAGTGTGTTAGTGTGTCAGTGTGTTAGTGTATCAGTGTGTTAGTGGTGTCAGTGTGTTAGTGTATCAGTGTGTTAGTGTGTTAGTGTATCAGTGTGTCAGTGTGTTAGTGTGTTAGTGTATCAGTGTGTCAGTGTGTTAGTGTATCAGTGTGTTAGTGTGTTAGTGTGTCAGTGTGTTAGTGTGTCAGTGTGTCAGTGTGTTAGTGTATCAGTGTGTCAGTGTGTTAGTGTATCAGTGTGTCAGTGTGTTAGTGGTGTCACTGTGTTAGTGTATCAGTGTGTCGGTGTGTTAGTGTATCAGTGTGTTAGTGGTGTCAGTGTATCAGTGTGTTAGTGGTGTTAGTGTATCAGTGTGTTAGTGGTGTCAGTGTGTTAGTGTATCAGTGTGTCAGTGTGTTAGTGTATCAGTGTGTCAGTGTGTTAGTGTATCAGTGTGTTAGTGGTGTTAGTGTATCAGTGTGTTAGTGGTGTTAGTGTATCAGTGTGTTAGTGGTGTTAGTGTATCAGTGTGTCAGTGTGTTAGTGTATCAGTGTGTCAGTGTGTTAGTGTATCAGTGTGTTAGTGGTGTCAGTGTATCAGTGTGTCAGTGTGTTAGTGTGTCAGTGTGTTAGTGTATCAGTGTGTTAGTGGTGTTAGTGTATCAGTGTGTTAGTGTGTTAGTGTATCAGTGTGTCAGTGTATCAGTGTGTCAGTGTATCAGTGTGTCAGTGTATCAGTGTGTCAGTGTGTTAGTGTGTCAGTGTGTTAGTGTATCAGTGTGTTAGTGGTGTTAGTGTATCAGTGTGTCAGTGTGTTAGTGTATCAGTGTGTCAGTGTATCAGTGTGTCAGTGTATCAGTGTGTCAGTGTATCAGTGTGTCAGTGTGTTAGTGTGTCAGTGTGTTAGTGTATCAGTGTGTTAGTGGTGTTAGTGTATCAGTGTGTTAGTGGTGTTAGTGTATCAGTGTGTCAGTGTGTTAGTGTATCAGTGTGTTAGTGTATCAGTGTGTTAGTGGTGTTAGTGTATCAGTGTGTCAGTGTGTTAGTGTATCAGTGTGTCAGTGTGTTAGTGTATCAGTGTGTTAGTGGTGTCAGTGTGTCAGTGTATCAGTGTGTGAGTGTATCAGTGTGTCAGTGTGTTAGTGGTGTTAGTGTATCAGTGTGTTAGTGGTGTTAGTGTATCAGTGTGTCAGTGTGTTAGTGTATCAGTGTGTCAGTGTGTTAGTGTATCAGTGTGTCAGTGTGTTAATGTATCAGTGTGTTAGTGGTGTTAGTGTATCAGTGTGTTAGTGGTGTTAGTGTATCAGTGTGTTAGTGTATCAGTGTGTCAGTGTGTTAGTGTATCAGTGTGTCAGTGTGTTAATGTATCAGTGTGTTAGTGGTGTTAGTGTATCAGTGTGTTAGTGGTGTCAGTGTGTTAGTGTATCAGTGTGTCAGTGTGTTAGTGTATCAGTGTGTCAGTGTGTTAGTGTATCAGTGTGTCAGTGTGTTAGTGTATCAGTGTGTTAGTGGTGTTAGTGTATCAGTGTGTTAGTGGTGTCAGTGTGTTAGTGTATCAGTGTGTCAGTGTGTTAGTGTATCAGTGTGTTAGTGGTGTCAGTGTGTTAGTGTATCAGTGTGTTAGTGTATCAGTGTGTCAGTGTGTTAGTGTATCAGTGTGTTAGTGTATCAGTGTGTCAGTGTGTTAGTGTATCAGTGTGTCAGTGTGTTAGTGTATCAGTGTGTCAGTGTGTTAGTGTATCAGTGTGTCAGTGTGTTAGTGTATCAGTGTGTTAGTGGTGTTAGTGTATCAGTGTGTTAGTGGTGTTAGTGTATCAGTGTGTTAGTGGTGTCAGTGTGTTAGTGTATCAGTGTGTCAGTGTGTTAGTGTATCAGTGTGTTAGTGGTGTCAGTGTGTTAGTGTATCAGTGTGTTAGTGTATCAGTGTGTCAGTGTGTTAGTGTATCAGTGTGTTAGTGTATCAGTGTGTCAGTGTGTTAGTGTATCAGTGTGTTAGTGGTGTTAGTGTATCAGTGTGTTAGTGGTGTTAGTGTATCAGTGTGTTAGTGGTGTCAGTGTGTTAGTGTATCAGTGTGTTAGTGTGTCAGTGTGTTAGTGTATCAGTGTGTTAGTGGTGTCAGTGTGTTAGTGTATCAGTGTGTTAGTGGTGTCAGTGTGTTAGTGTATCAGTGTGTTAGTGGTGTCAGTGTGTCAGTGTGTTAGTGTGTCAGTGGTGTCACTGTGTCAGTGTGTTAGTGGTGTCACTGTGTTAGTGTATCAGTGTGTTAGTGTGTCAGTGTGTTAGTGTATCAGTGTGTTAGTGGTGTCAGTGTGTTAGTGTATCAGTGTGTTAGTGGTGTCAGTGTGTTAGTGTATCAGTGTGTTAGTGTGTTAGTGGTGTCACTGTGTTAGTGTATCAGTGTGTCAGTGTGTTAGTGTATCAGTGTGTCAGTGTGTTAGTGTATCAGTGTGTCAGTGTGTTAGTGTATCAGTGTGTTAGTGTATCAGTGTGTTAGTGGTGTTAGTGTATCAGTGTGTTAGTGTGTTAGTGTGTCGGTGTGTTAGTGTATCAGTGTGTTAGTGTATCAGTGTGTTAGTGTGTTAGTGTGTCGGTGTGTTAGTGTATCAGTGTGTTAGTGTATCAGTGTGTTAGTGGTGTTAGTGTATCAGTGTGTCAGTGTGTTAGTGTATCAGTGTGTCAGTGTATCAGTGTGTCAGTGTATCAGTGTGTCAGTGTGTTAGTGTGTCAGTGTGTTAGTGTATCAGTGTGTTAGTGGTGTTAGTGTATCAGTGTGTTAGTGGTGTTAGTGTATCAGTGTGTCAGTGTGTTAGTGTATCAGTGTGTTAGTGTATCAGTGTGTTAGTGGTGTTAGTGTATCAGTGTGTCAGTGTGTTAGTGTATCAGTGTGTCAGTGTGTTAGTGTATCAGTGTGTTAGTGGTGTCAGTGTGTCAGTGTATCAGTGTGTGAGTGTATCAGTGTGTCAGTGTGTTAGTGTGTCAGTGTGTTAGTGGTGTTAGTGTATCAGTGTGTTAGTGGTGTTAGTGTATCAGTGTGTCAGTGTGTTAGTGTATCAGTGTGTCAGTGTGTTAATGTATCAGTGTGTTAGTGGTGTTAGTGTATCAGTGTGTTAGTGGTGTTAGTGTATCAGTGTGTTAGTGTATCAGTGTGTCAGTGTGTTAGTGTATCAGTGTGTCAGTGTGTTAGTGTATCAGTGTGTTAGTGGTGTTAGTGTATCAGTGTGTTAGTGGTGTCAGTGTGTTAGTGTATCAGTGTGTCAGTGTGTTAGTGTATCAGTGTGTCAGTGTGTTAGTGTATCAGTGTGTTAGTGGTGTTAGTGTATCAGTGTGTTAGTGGTGTTAGTGTATCAGTGTGTTAGTGGTGTCAGTGTGTTAGTGTATCAGTGTGTCAGTGTGTTAGTGTATCAGTGTGTCAGTGTGTTAGTGTATCAGTGTGTCAGTGTGTTAGTGTATCAGTGTGTTAGTGGTGTTAGTGTATCAGTGTGTTAGTGGTGTTAGTGTATCAGTGTGTTAGTGGTGTCAGTGTGTTAGTGTATCAGTGTGTCAGTGTGTTAGTGTATCAGTGTGTTAGTGGTGTCAGTGTGTTAGTGTATCAGTGTGTTAGTGTATCAGTGTGTCAGTGTGTTAGTGTATCAGTGTGTTAGTGTATCAGTGTGTCAGTGTGTTAGTGTATCAGTGTGTTAGTGGTGTTAGTGTATCAGTGTGTTAGTGGTGTTAGTGTATCAGTGTGTTAGTGGTGTCAGTGTGTTAGTGTATCAGTGTGTCAGTGTGTTAGTGTGTCAGTGTGTTAGTGTATCAGTGTGTTAGTGGTGTCAGTGTGTTAGTGTATCAGTGTGTTAGTGGTGTCAGTGTGTTAGTGTATCAGTGTGTTAGTGGTGTCAGTGTGTCAGTGTGTTAGTGTGTCAGTGGTGTCACTGTGTCAGTGTGTTAGTGGTGTCACTGTGTTAGTGTATCAGTGTGTCGGTGTGTTAGTGTATCAGTGTGTCAGTGTGTTAGTGGTGTCAGTGTGTTAGTGTATCAGTGTGTTAGTGGTGTCAGTGTGTCAGTGTGTTAGTGTGTCAGTGTGTTAGTGGTGTCAGTGTGTTAGTGTATCAGTGTGTCGGTGTGTTAGTGTATCAGTGTGTCAGTGTGTTAGTGTATCAGTGTGTTAGTGGTGTTAGTGTATCAGTGTGTTAGTGGTGTTAGTGTATCAGTGTGTTAGTGGTGTCAGTGTGTTAGTGTATCAGTGTGTCAGTGTGTTAGTGTATCAGTGTGTTAGTGGTGTTAGTGTATCAGTGTGTTAGTGTATCAGTGTGTCAGTGTGTTAGTGTATCAGTGTGTTAGTGGTGTTAGTGTATCAGTGTGTCAGTGTGTTAGTGTTGTTAGTGTGTTAGTGTATCAGTGTGTTAGTGTGTTAGTGTGTCGGTGTGTTAGTGTATCAGTGTGTTAGTGTATCAGTGTGTTAGTGTGTTAGTGTGTCGGTGTGTTAGTGTATCAGTGTGTTAGTGTATCAGTGTGTTAGTGGTGTCAGTGTGTTAGTGTGTTAGTGGTGTCAGTGTGTTAGTGTATCAGTGTGTTCGTGTTGTTTATCTGTTAGTGTATCAGTGTGTTAGTGTATCAGTGTGTTAGTGTATCAGTGTGTTCGTGTTGTTTGTGTTAGTGTATCAGTGTGTTCGTGTTGTTTGTGTTAGTGTATCAGTGTGTTAGTGTTGTTTCTGTTAGTGTATGTGTGTTCGTGTTGTTTGTGTTAGTGTATCAGTGTGTTAGTGTGTCAGTGTGTTAGTGTATCAGTGTGTCAGTGTGTTAGTGTATCAGTGTGTTAGTGGTGTCAGTGTGTTAGTGTATCAGTGTGTTCGTGTTGTTTATCTGTTAGTGTATCAGTGTGTTAGTGTGTCAGTGTGTTCGTGTTGTTTGTGTTAGTGTATCAGTGTGTTAGTGTTGTTTGTGTTAGTGTATCAGTGTGTTAGTGTTGTCAGTGTTGTCAGTGTTAGTGTGTCAGTGTGTCAGTGTGTTAGTGTTGTCAGTGTGTCAGTGTGTTAGTGTTGTCAGTGTTAGTGTGTCAGTGTGTCAGTGTGTTAGTGTTGTCAGTGTGTTAGTGTTGTCAGTGTGTCAGTGTTGTCAGTGTGTCAGTGTTGTCAGTGTGTCAGTGTTGTCAGTGTGTTAGTGTTGTCAGTGTTGTCAGTGTGTTAGTGTTGTCAGTGTGTTAGTGTGTTAGTGTTAGTGTGTTAGTGTTGTCAGTGTGTCAGTGTTGTCAGTGTTGTCAGTGTGTTAGTGTTGTCAGTGTGTCAGTGTTGTCAGTGTTGTCAGTGTGTTAGTGTTGTCAGTGTGTCAGTGTGTTAGTGTTGTCAGTGTGTTAGTGTTGTCAGTGTGTCAGTGTGTTAGTGTTGTCAGTGTGTCAGTGTGTTAGTGTTGTCAGTGTGTCAGTGTGTCAGTGTGTTAGTGTTGTCAGTGTGTCAGTGTGTTAGTGTTGTCAGTGTGTTAGTGTTGTCAGTGTGTCAGTGTGTTAGTGTTGTCAGTGTGTTAGTGTTGTTAGTGTTGTCAGTGTGTCAGTGTGTTAGTGTTGTCAGTGTGTTAGTGTGTCAGTGTGTTAGTGTTGTCAGTGTGTCAGTGTGTTAGTGTTGTCAGTGTGTTAGTGTTGTCAGTGTTGTCAGTGTTAGTGTGTCAGTGTGTCAGTGTGTTAGTGTTGTCAGTGTGTCAGTGTGTTAGTGTTGTCAGTGTTAGTGTGTCAGTGTGTCAGTGTGTTAGTGTTGTCAGTGTGTTAGTGTTGTCAGTGTGTTAGTGTTGTCAGTGTGTCAGTGTTGTCAGTGTGTCAGTGTTGTCAGTGTGTTAGTGTTGTCAGTGTTGTCAGTGTGTTAGTGTTGTCAGTGTGTTAGTGTGTTAGTGTTAGTGTGTTAGTGTTGTCAGTGTGTTAGTGTTGTCAGTGTTGTCAGTGTGTTAGTGTTGTCAGTGTGTCAGTGTTGTCAGTGTGTTAGTGTTGTCAGTGTTGTCAGTGTGTTAGTGTTGTCAGTGTTAGTGTGTCAGTGTGTCAGTGTTGTCAGTGTGTTAGTGTGTTAGTGTGTTAGTGTTGTTAGTGTGTTAGTGTTGTCAGTGTTGTCAGTGTTGTCAGTGTTGTCAGTGTGTCAGTGTTGTCAGTGTGTTAGTGTGTTAGTGTTGTCAGTGTGTTAGTGTTGTCAGTGTGTCAGTGTTGTCAGTGTGTTAGTGTTGTCAGTGTGTTAGTGTGTTAGTGTTAGTGTGTTAGTGTTGTCAGTGTGTCAGTGTTGTCAGTGTGTTAGTGTTGTCAGTGTGTTAGTGTTGTCAGTGTGTTAGTGTTGTCAGTGTGTCAGTGTGTTAGTGTTGTCAGTGTGTCAGTGTTGTCAGTGTGTTAGTGTTGTCAGTGTGTCAGTGTGTCAGTGTTGTCAGTGTGTCAGTGTGTTAGTGTTGTCAGTGTGTTAGTGTTGTCAGTGTGTTAGTGTTGTCAGTGTGTCAGTGTGTCAGTGTTGTCAGTGTGTCAGTGTTGTCAGTGTGTTAGTGTTGTCAGTGTGTTAGTGTTGTCAGTGTGTCAGTGTGTTAGTGTTGTCAGTGTGTTAGTGTTGTCAGTGTGTCAGTGTTGTCAGTGTGTTAGTGTTGTCAGTGTGTCAGTGTTGTCAGTGTGTCAGTGTTGTCAGTGTGTTAGTGTTGTCAGTGTGTCAGTGTGTTAGTGTTGTCAGTGTGTTAGTGTTGTCAGTGTGTCAGTGTGTTAGTGTTGTCAGTGTGTTAGTGTGTTAGTGTTGTCAGTGTGTTAGTGTTAGTGTATCAGTGTTGTCAGTGTGTTAGTGTTGTCAGTGTGTCAGTGTTGTCAGTGTGTTAGTGTTGTCAGTGTGTCAGTGTTGTCAGTGTGTCAGTGTGTTAGTGTTGTCAGTGTGTCAGTGTTGTCAGTGTGTTAGTGTTGTCAGTGTGTCAGTGTGTTAGTGTTGTCAGTGTGTTAGTGTTGTCAGTGTGTTAGTGTTGTCAGTGTGTCAGTGTGTTAGTGTTGTCAGTGTGTTAGTGTTGTCAGTGTGTCAGTGTGTCAGTGTGTTAGTGTTGTCAGTGTGTCAGTGTTGTCAGTGTGTTAGTGTTGTCAGTGTGTCAGTGTGTTAGTGTTGTCAGTGTGTTAGTGTTGTCAGTGTGTCAGTGTGTTAGTGTTGTCAGTGTGTCAGTGTTGTCAGTGTGTCAGTGTGTTAGTGTTGTCAGTGTGTCAGTGTTGTCAGTGTGTTAGTGTTGTCAGTGTGTCAGTGTGTTAGTGTTGTCAGTGTGTTAGTGTTGTCAGTGTTGTCAGTGTGTTAGTGTTGTCAGTGTGTCAGTGTGTTAGTGTTGTCAGTGTGTCAGTGTTGTCAGTGTGTCAGTGTGTTAGTGTTGTCAGTGTGTTAGTGTGTTAGTGTTGTCAGTGTGTTAGTGTGTCAGTGTGTTACTGTTGTCAGTGTGTCAGTATGTTACTGTTGTCAGTGTGTTAGTGTGTCAGTGTGTTAGTGTTGTCAGTGTGTCAGTGTGTTAGTGTTGTCAGTGTTGTCAGTGTGTCAGTGTGTTAGTGTTGTCAGTGTTGTCAGTGTTAGTGTGTCAGTGTTGTCAGTGTGTTAGTGTTGTCAGTGTGTCAGTGTTGTCAGTGTGTCAGTGTTGTCAGTGTGTTAGTGTTGTCAGTGTGTCAGTGTTGTCAGTGTGTTAGTGTTGTCAGTGTGTTAGTGTTGTCAGTGTGTCAGTGTTGTCAGTGTGTCAGTGTGTTAGTGTTGTCAGTGTGTCAGTGTTGTCAGTGTGTTAGTGTTGTCAGTGTGTCAGTGTGTTAGTGTTGTCAGTGTGTCAGTGTGTCAGTGTTGTCAGTGTGTCAGTGTGTCAGTGTGTCAGTGTGTCAGTGTGTTAGTGTTGTCAGTGTGTCAGTGTGTCAGTGTTGTCAGTGTGTCAGTGTGTTAGTGTTGTCAGTGTGTTAGTGTTGCCAGTGTGTCAGTGTGTTAGTGTTGTCAGTGTGTTAGTGTTGTCAGTGTGTCAGTGTTGTCAGTGTGTCAGTGTTGTCAGTGTGTCAGTGTGTCAGTGTTGTCAGTGTGTCAGTGTTGTCAGTGTGTCAGTGTTGTCAGTGTTGTCAGTGTGTTAGTGTTGTCAGTGTGTTAGTGTTGTCAGTGTGTCAGTGTGTTAGTGTTGTCAGTGTGTCAGTGTGTTAGTGTTGTCAGTGTGTTAGTGTTGTCAGTGTGTTAGTGTTGTCAGTGTTGTCAGTGTGTTAGTGTTGTCAGTGTGTCAGTGTGTTAGTGTTGTCAGTGTGTTAGTGTTGTCAGTGTGTCAGTGTTGTCAGTGTGTCAGTGTGTTAGTGTTGTCAGTGTGTTAGTGTTGTCAGTGTGTTAGTGTTGTCAGTGTGTCAGTGTGTTAGTGTTGTCAGTGTGTTAGTGTTGTCAGTGTGTCAGTGTTGTCAGTGTGTCAGTGTGTTAGTGTTGTCAGTGTGTTAGTGTGTCAGTGTGTTAGTGTTGTCAGTGTGTCAGTGTGTTAGTGTTGTCAGTGTGTTAGTGTTGTCAGTGTTAGTGTGTCAGTGTGTCAGTGTGTTAGTGTTGTCAGTGTGTCAGTGTGTTAGTGTTGTCAGTGTTGTCAGTGTTAGTGTGTCAGTGTGTCAGTGTGTTAGTGTTGTCAGTGTGTTAGTGTTGTCAGTGTGTCAGTGTTGTCAGTGTGTCAGTGTTGTCAGTGTGTTAGTGTTGTCAGTGTTGTCAGTGTGTTAGTGTTGTCAGTGTTGTCAGTGTTGTCAGTGTGTTAGTGTTGTCAGTGTGTTAGTGTGTTAGTGTTAGTGTGTTAGTGTTGTCAGTGTGTTAGTGTTGTCAGTGTGTTAGTGTTGTCAGTGTGTCAGTGTTGTCAGTGTGTTAGTGTTGTCAGTGTTGTCAGTGTGTTAGTGTTGTCAGTGTTAGTGTTGTCAGTGTGTTAGTGTTGTCAGTGTGTTAGTGTGTTAGTGTTGTCAGTGTGTTAGTGTGTTAGTGTTGTCAGTGTTGTCAGTGTGTCAGTGTTGTCAGTGTGTTAGTGTTGTCAGTGTGTTAGTGTTGTCAGTGTGTCAGTGTTGTCAGTGTGTTAGTGTTGTCAGTGTGTTAGTGTGTTAGTGTTAGTGTGTTAGTGTTGTCAGTGTGTCAGTGTTGTCAGTGTGTTAGTGTTGTCAGTGTGTCAGTGTTGTCAGTGTGTTAGTGTTGTCAGTGTGTCAGTGTGTTAGTGTTGTCAGTGTGTTAGTGTTGTCAGTGTGTCAGTGTTGTCAGTGTGTCAGTGTGTTAGTGTGTCAGTGTTGTCAGTGTTAGTGTGTCAGTGTGTTAGTGTGTCAGTGTTGTCAGTGTGTCAGTGTGTTAGTGTGTCAGTGTGTTAGTGTGTCAGTGTTGTCAGTGTGTTAGTGTATCAGTGTGTCAGTGTGTTAGTGGTGTCAGTGTGTTAGTGGTGTCAGTGTGTCAGTGTCAGTGTTGTCAGTGTTGTCAGTGTGTTAGTGTCAGTGTTGTCAGTGTGTTAGTGTCAGTGTGTCAGTGTGTCAGTGTTATCAGTGTGTTAGTGTTGTCAGTGTGTCAGTGTGTTAGTGTTGTCAGTGTGTTAGTGTTGTCAGTGTGTCAGTGTTGTCAGTGTGTCAGTGTGTTAGTGTTGTCAGTGTTAGTGTGTTAGTGTTGTCAGTGTTGTCAGTGTTGTCAGTGTGTTAGTGTTGTCAGTGTGTCAGTGTGTTAGTGTTGTCAGTGTTGTCAGTGTTGTCAGTGTGTTAGTGTTGTCAGTGTGTCAGTGGTGTTAGTGTTGTCAGTGTGTCAGTGTGTCAGTGGTGTTAGTGTGTCAGTGTGTTAGTGTTAGTGTGTCAGTGTTGTCAGTGTGTTAGTGTTGTCAGTGTTGTCAGTGTGTCAGTGTTGTTAGTGTCAGTGTTGTCAGTGTTAGTGTGTCAGTGTTGTCAGTGTGTTAGTGTTGTCAGTGTGTCAGTGTGTTAGTGTTGTCAGTGTTGTCAGTGTGTTAGTGTTGTCAGTGTGTCAGTGTGTTAGTGTTGTCAGTGTGTCAGTGTTGTCAGTGTGTTAGTGTTGTTAGTGTTGTCAGTGTGTCAGTGTTGTTAGTGTTGTCAGTGTGTCAGTGTGTTAGTGTGTTAGTGTTGTCAGTGTGTCAGTGTTGTCAGTGTGTTAGTGTTGTCAGTGTTGTTAGTGTGTTAGTGTTGTCAGTGTGTTAGTGTGTTAGTGTTGTCAGTGTGTTAGTGTCAGTGTGTTAGTGTTGTCAGTGTGTTAGTGTTGTCAGTGTGTCAGTGTGTTAGTGTTGTCAGTGTGTCAGTGTTGTCAGTGTGTTAGTGTTGTCAGTGTGTTAGTGTTGCCAGTGTGTCAGTGTGTCAGTGTGTCAGTGTTGTCAGTGTGTTAGTGTTGTCAGTGTGTCAGTGTTGTCAGTGTGTCAGTGTTGTTAGTGTTGTCAGTGTGTCAGTGTTGTCAGTGTGTCAGTGTGTTAGTGTTGTCAGTGTGTCAGTGTGTTAGTGTTGTCAGTGTGTCAGTGTTGTCAGTGTGTCAGTGTTGTCAGTGTGTCAGTGTGTTAGTGTTGTCAGTGTGTTAGTGTTGTCAGTGTGTCAGTGTGTTAGTGTTGTCAGTGTGTCAGTGTGTTAGTGTTGTCAGTGTGTTAGTGTGTTAGTGTTGTCAGTGTGTCAGTGTTGTCAGTGTGTTAGTGTTGTCAGTGTGTCAGTGTTGTCAGTGTGTTAGTGTTGTCAGTGTGTTAGTGTTGTCAGTGTGTCAGTGTGTCAGTGTTGTCAGTGTGTCAGTGTTGTCAGTGTGTCAGTGTTGTCAGTGTGTCAGTGTGTTAGTGTTGTCAGTGTGTTAGTGTTGTCAGTGTGTTAGTGTTGTCAGTGTGTTAGTGTTGTCAGTGTGTCAGTGTGTTAGTGTTGTCAGTGTGTTAGTGTTGTCAGTGTGTTAGTGTTGTCAGTGTGTCAGTGTGTTAGTGTTGTCAGTGTGTCAGTGTGTCAATGTGTTAGTGTTGTCAGTGTGTCAGTGTTGTCAGTGTGTTAGTGTTGTCAGTGTGTCAGTGTGTTAGTGTTGTCAGTGTGTTAGTGTTGTCAGTGTGTCAGTGTGTTAGTGTTGTCAGTGTGTCAGTGTTGTCAGTGTGTCAGTGTGTTAGTGTTGTCAGTGTGTCAGTGTTGTCAGTGTGTTAGTGTTGTCAGTGTGTCAGTGTGTTAGTGTTGTCAGTGTGTCAGTGTTGTCAGTGTGTCAGTGTGTTAGTGTTGCCAGTGTGTCAGTGTGTTAGTGTTGTCAGTGTGTTAGTGTTGTCAGTGTGTCAGTGTGTCAGTGTTGTCAGTGTGTTAGTGTTGTCAGTGTGTTAGTGTTGTCAGTGTGTCAGTGTGTTAGTGTTGTCAGTGTGTCAGTGTTGTCAGTGTGTCAGTGTTGTCAGTGTTGTCAGTGTGTCAGTGTGTTAGTGTTGTCAGTGTGTCAGTGTGTTAGTGTTGTCAGTGTGTTAGTGTTGTCAGTGTGTCAGTGTGTCAGTGTTGTCAGTGTGTCAGTGTTGTCAGTGTGTTAGTGTTGTCAGTGTGTTAGTGTTGTCAGTGTGTTAGTGTTGTCAGTGTGTCAGTGTGTTAGTGTTGTCAGTGTGTTAGTGTTGTCAGTGTGTCAGTGTGTTAGTGTTGTCAGTGTGTCAGTGTGTCAGTGTGTCAGTGTGTTAGTGTTGTCAGTGTGTCAGTGTGTCAGTGTGTTAGTGTTGTCAGTGTGTCAGTGTTGTCAGTGTGTTAGTGTTGTCAGTGTGTCAGTGTTGTCAGTGTTGTCAGTGTTGTCAGTGTGTTAGTGTTGTCAGTGTGTCAGTGTGTTAGTGTTGTCAGTGTGTTAGTGTTGTCAGTGTGTCAGTGTGTTAGTGTTGTCAGTGTGTCAGTGTGTTAGTGTTGTCAGTGTGTCAGTGTGTCAGTGTGTTAGTGTTGTCAGTGTGTCAGTGTGTTAGTGTTGTCAGTGTGTCAGTGTTGTCAGTGTGTCAGTGTGTTAGTGTTGTCAGTGTGTCAGTGTTGTCAGTGTGTTAGTGTTGTCAGTGTGTCAGTGTGTTAGTGTTGTCAGTGTGTCAGTGTTGTCAGTGTGTCAGTGTTAGTGTTGTCAGTGTGTCAGTGTGTTAGTGTTGTCAGTGTGTTAGTGTTGTCAGTGTGTCAGTGTCAGTGTGTTAGTGTTGTCAGTGTGTTAGTGTTGTCAGTGTGTTAGTGTTGTCAGTGTGTCAGTGTGTTAGTGTTGTCAGTGTGTTAGTGTTGTCAGTGTGTTAGTGTTGTCAGTGTGTCAGTGTGTCAGTGTGTCAGTGTTGTCAGTGTGTCAGTGTTGTCAGTGTGTTAGTGTTGTCAGTGTGTCAGTGTTGTCAGTGT
Organism: Hemibagrus wyckioides; assembly: GCF_019097595.1. Classification (NCBI taxonomy): domain Eukaryota; kingdom Metazoa; phylum Chordata; class Actinopteri; order Siluriformes; family Bagridae; genus Hemibagrus; species Hemibagrus wyckioides. The sequence continues at coordinate 23,518,254 of NC_080725.1, forward strand.
GTCAGTGTGTTAGTGTTGTCAGTGTGTTAGTGTTGTCAGTGTGTCAGTGTGTCAGTGTGTTAGTGTTGTCAGTGTGTCAGTGTTGTCAGTGTGTTAGTGTTGTCAGTGTGTCAGTGTGTCAGTGTGTCAGTGTGTCAGTGTGTTAGTGTTGTCAGTGTGTTAGTGTTGTCAGTGTGTTAGTGTTGTCAGTGTGTCAGTGTGTTAGTGTTGTCAGTGTGTTAGTGTTGTCAGTGTGTCAGTGTGTTAGTGTTGTCAGTGTGTCAGTGTGTCAATGTGTTAGTGTTGTCAGTGTGTCAGTGTGTCAGTGTGTTAGTGTTGTCAGTGTGTCAGTGTGTTAGTGTTGTCAGTGTGTTAGTGTTGTCAGTGTGTTAGTGTGTCAGTGTGTTAGTGTTGTCAGTGTGTTAGTGTTGTCAGTGTGTCAGTGTTGTCAGTGTGTCAGTGTTGTTAGTGTGTTAGTGTTGTCAGTGTGTTAGTGTCAGTGTGTTAGTGTTGTCAGTGTGTCAGTGTTGTCAGTGTTGTCAGTGTGTTAGTGTTGTCAGTGTGTCAGTGTTGTCAGTGTGTTAGTGTTGTCAGTGTGTTAGTGTTGCCAGTGTGTCAGTGTGTTAGTGTTGTCAGTGTGTTAGTGTTGTCAGTGTGTTAGTGTTGTCAGTGTGTCAGTGTGTTAGTGTTGTCAGTGTGTCAGTGTGTCAGTGTTGTCAGTGTGTTAGTGTTGTCAGTGTGTCAGTGTTGTCAGTGTGTCAGTGTTGTTAGTGTTGTCAGTGTGTCAGTGTTGTCAGTGTGTCAGTGTTGTCAGTGTGTCAGTGTGTTAGTGTTGTCAGTGTGTCAGTGTGTTAGTGTTGTCAGTGTGTCAGTGTTGTCAGTGTGTCAGTGTTGTCAGTGTGTCAGTGTGTTAGTGTTGTCAGTGTGTTAGTGTTGTCAGTGTGTCAGTGTGTTAGTGTTGTCAGTGTGTCAGTGTGTTAGTGTTGTCAGTGTGTTAGTGTGTTAGTGTTGTCAGTGTGTCAGTGTTGTCAGTGTGTTAGTGTTGTCAGTGTGTCAGTGTTGTCAGTGTGTTAGTGTTGTCAGTGTGTTAGTGTTGTCAGTGTGTCAGTGTGTTAGTGTTGTCAGTGTGTCAGTGTTGTCAGTGTGTTAGTGTTGTCAGTGTGTCAGTGTGTTAGTGTTGTCAGTGTGTTAGTGTTGTCAGTGTGTTAGTGTTGTCAGTGTGTTAGTGTTGTCAGTGTGTCAGTGTGTTAGTGTTGTCAGTGTGTTAGTGTTGTCAGTGTGTTAGTGTTGTCAGTGTGTCAGTGTGTTAGTGTTGTCAGTGTGTCAGTGTGTCAATGTGTTAGTGTTGTCAGTGTGTCAGTGTTGTCAGTGTGTTAGTGTTGTCAGTGTGTCAGTGTGTTAGTGTTGTCAGTGTGTTAGTGTTGTCAGTGTGTCAGTGTGTTAGTGTTGTCAGTGTGTCAGTGTTGTCAGTGTGTCAGTGTGTTAGTGTTGTCAGTGTGTTAGTGTTGTCAGTGTGTCAGTGTGTTAGTGTTGTCAGTGTGTTAGTGTTGTCAGTGTGTTAGTGTTGCCAGTGTGTCAGTGTGTTAGTGTTGTCAGTGTGTTAGTGTTGTCAGTGTGTCAGTGTGTCAGTGTTGTCAGTGTGTTAGTGTTGTCAGTGTGTCAGTGTTGTCAGTGTGTCAGTGTTGTCAGTGTGTTAGTGTTGTCAGTGTGTCAGTGTTGTCAGTGTTGTCAGTGTGTCAGTGTGTTAGTGTTGTCAGTGTGTCAGTGTGTTAGTGTTGTCAGTGTGTTAGTGTTGTCAGTGTGTCAGTGTGTTAGTGTTGTCAGTGTGTCAGTGTGTCAGTGTGTTAGTGTTGTCAGTGTGTTAGTGTTGTCAGTGTGTTAGTGTTGTCAGTGTGTCAGTGTGTTAGTGTTGTCAGTGTGTTAGTGTTGTCAGTGTGTCAGTGTGTTAGTGTTGTCAGTGTGTCAGTGTGTCAGTGTGTTAGTGTTGTCAGTGTTTCAGTGTGTCAGTGTGTTAGTGTTGTCAGTGTGTCAGTGTTGTCAGTGTGTTAGTGTTGTCAGTGTGTCAGTGTTGTCAGTGTGTCAGTGTTGTCAGTGTTGTCAGTGTGTTAGTGTTGTCAGTGTGTCAGTGTGTTAGTGTTGTCAGTGTGTTAGTGTTGTCAGTGTGTCAGTGTGTTAGTGTTGTCAGTGTGTCAGTGTGTTAGTGTTGTCAGTGTGTCAGTGTGTTAGTGTTGTCAGTGTGTCAGTGTGTTAGTGTTGTCAGTGTGTCAGTGTTGTCAGTGTGTCAGTGTGTCAGTGTGTTAGTGTTGTCAGTGTGTCAGTGTTGTCAGTGTGTTAGTGTTGTCAGTGTGTCAGTGTGTTAGTGTTGTCAGTGTGTTAGTGTTGTCAGTGTGTCAGTGTTGTCAGTGTGTCAGTGTTAGTGTTGTCAGTGTGTCAGTGTGTTAGTGTTGTCAGTGTGTTAGTGTTGTCAGTGTGTCAGTGTGTCAGTGTGTTAGTGTTGTCAGTGTGTTAGTGTTGTCAGTGTGTTAGTGTTGTCAGTGTGTCAGTGTGTTAGTGTTGTCAGTGTGTTAGTGTTGTCAGTGTGTTAGTGTTGTCAGTGTGTCAGTGTGTCAGTGTGTCAGTGTTGTCAGTGTGTCAGTGTTGTCAGTGTGTTAGTGTTGTCAGTGTGTCAGTGTTGTCAGTGTGTCAGTGTGTTAGTGTTGTCAGTGTGTTAGTGTTGTCAGTGTGTCAGTGTGTCAGTGTGTTAGTGTTGTCAGTGTGTCAGTGTTGTCAGTGTGTTAGTGTTGTCAGTGTGTCAGTGTTGTCAGTGTGTCAGTGTTGTCAGTGTGTTAGTGTTGTCAGTGTGTCAGTGTTGTCAGTGTGTCAGTGTGTCAGTGTTGTCAGTGTGTTAGTGTTGTCAGTGTGTTAGTGTTGTCAGTGTGTTAGTGTTGTCAGTGTGTCAGTGTTGTCAGTGTGTCAGTGTGTCAGTGTGTTAGTGTTGTCAGTGTGTTAGTGTTGTCAGTGTGTCAGTGTGTTAGTGTTGTCAGTGTGTTAGTGTTGTCAGTGTGTCAGTGTGTCAGTGTTGTCAGTGTGTCAGTGTGTTAGTGTTGTCAGTGTGTTAGTGTTGTCAGTGTGTCAGTGTGTTAGTGTTGTCAGTGTGTCAGTGTTGTCAGTGTGTCAGTGTGTTAGTGTTGTCAGTGTGTTAGTGTTGTCAGTGTGTTAGTGTGTCAGTGTTGTCAGTGTGTCAGTGTGTTAGTGTTGTCAGTGTGTTAGTGTTGTCAGTGTGTCAGTGTGTTAGTGTTGTCAGTGTGTCAGTGTTGTCAGTGTGTCGGTGTGTCAGTGTTGTCAGTGTGTCAGTGTGTTAGTGTTGTCAGTGTGTTAGTGTTGTCAGTGTGTCAGTGTGTTAGTGTTGTCAGTGTGTCATTGTTGTCAGTGTGTTAGTGTTGTCAGTGTGTTAGTGTTGTCAGTGTGTCAGTGTGTTAGTGTTGTCAGTGTGTTAGTGTTGTCAGTGTGTCAGTGTGTCAGTGTTGTCAGTGTGTCAGTGTGTTAGTGTGTTAGTGTTGTCAGTGTGTCAGTGTGTTAGTGTTGTCAGTGTGTCAGTGTTGTCAGTGTGTCAGTGTTGTCAGTGTGTCAGTGTTGTCAGTGTGTTAGTGTTGTCAGTGTGTCAGTGTGTCAGTGTTGTCAGTGTGTCAGTGTGTTAGTGTTGTCAGTGTGTTAGTGTTGTCAGTGTGTTAGTGTGTCAGTGTTGTCAGTGTGTCAGTGTGTTAGTGTTGTCAGTGTGTCAGTGTTGTCAGTGTGTCAGTGTGTTAGTGTTGTCAGTGTGTTAGTGTTGTCACTGTGTCAGTGTGTTAGTGTTGTCAGTGTGTTAGTGTTGTCAGTGTGTTAGTGTGTCAGTGTCAGTGTTGTCAGTGTTAGTGTGTTAGTGTTGTCAGTGTGTTAGTGTTGTCAGTGTGTTAGTGTGTCAGTGTGTCAGTGTTGTCAGTGTGTCAGTGTGTTAGTGTTGTCAGTGTGTTAGTGTTGTCAGTGTGTTAGTGTTGTCAGTGTGTCAGTGTGTTAGTGTTGTCAGTGTGTTAGTGTTGTCAGTGTGTCAGTGTGTTAGTGTTGTCAGTGTGTTAGTGTTGTCAGTGTGTTAGTGTTGTCAGTGTGTCAGTGTGTTAGTGTTGTCAGTGTGTCAGTGTGTCAATGTGTTAGTGTTGTCAGTGTGTCAGTGTGTCAGTGTGTTAGTGTTGTCAGTGTGTCAGTGTGTTAGTGTTGTCAGTGTGTTAGTGTTGTCAGTGTGTCAGTGTGTCAGTGTGTCAGTGTGTTAGTGTTGTCAGTGTGTTAGTGTTGTCAGTGTGTCAGTGTTGTCAGTGTGTCAGTGTGTCAGTGTTGTCAGTGTGTTAGTGTTGTCAGTGTGTTAGTGTTGTCAGTGTGTTAGTGTTGTCAGTGTGTCAGTGTTGTCAGTGTGTCAGTGTGTCAGTGTGTTAGTGTTGTCAGTGTGTTAGTGTTGTCAGTGTGTCAGTGTGTTAGTGTTGTCAGTGTGTTAGTGTTGTCAGTGTGTCAGTGTGTCAGTGTTGTCAGTGTGTCAGTGTGTTAGTGTTGTCAGTGTGTTAGTGTTGTCAGTGTGTCAGTGTGTTAGTGTTGTCAGTGTGTCAGTGTTGTCAGTGTGTCAGTGTGTTAGTGTTGTCAGTGTGTTAGTGTTGTCAGTGTGTTAGTGTGTCAGTGTTGTCAGTGTGTCAGTGTGTTAGTGTTGTCAGTGTGTTAGTGTTGTCAGTGTGTCAGTGTGTTAGTGTTGTCAGTGTGTCAGTGTTGTCAGTGTGTCAGTGTGTTAGTGTTGTCAGTGTGTCAGTGTGTTAGTGTTGTCAGTGTGTTAGTGTTGTCAGTGTGTCAGTGTGTTAGTGTTGTCAGTGTGTTAGTGTTGTCAGTGTGTCAGTGTTGTCAGTGTGTTAGTGTTGTCAGTGTGTCAGTGTGTTAGTGTTGTCAGTGTGTTAGTGTTGTCAGTGTGTCAGTGTGTCAGTGTTGTCAGTGTGTCAGTGTGTTAGTGTTGTCAGTGTGTTAGTGTTGTCAGTGTGTCAGTGTGTTAGTGTTGTCAGTGTGTCAGTGTTGTCAGTGTGTCAGTGTTGTCAGTGTGTCAGTGTTGTCAGTGTGTTAGTGTTGTCAGTGTGTCAGTGTGTCAGTGTTGTCAGTGTGTCAGTGTGTTAGTGTTGTCAGTGTGTTAGTGTTGTCAGTGTGTCAGTGTGTCAGTGTTGTCAGTGTGTCAGTGTGTTAGTGTTGTCAGTGTGTCAGTGTTGTCAGTGTGTCAGTGTGTTAGTGTTGTCGGTGTGTTGGTGTTGTCCCTGTGTCAGTGTGTTAGTGTTGTCAGTGTGTTAGTGTAGTCAGTGTGTTAGTGTGTCAGTGCCAGTGTTGTCAGTGTTAGTGTGTTAGTGTTGTCTGTGTGTTAGTGTTGTCAGTGTGTTAGTGTGTCAGTGTGTTAGTGTTGTCAGTGTGTCAGTGTGTTAGTGTTGTCAGTGTGTTAGTGTTGTCAGTGTGTTAGTGTTGTCAGTGTGTCAGTGTGTTAGTGTTGTCAGTGTGTCAGTGTTGTCAGTGTGTTAGTGTTGTCAGTGTGTCAGTGTTGTCAGTGTGTTAGTGTTGTCAGTGTTGTCAGTGTGTTAGTGTTGTCAGTGTGTTAGTGTGTCAGTGTTGAGTCAGAGTGTTTATTAATATAATGAGTAAAGCTCTGAGGAACACGTCTCTGGTTTAGAAAGATAACTAAGAAAGAGGAAGTGTTTTTGTGAATGGTTTCAGGAGGGCGGGAGGTGGGCGTGGCTGACTCACTGATCTACAGTAAATAATCAACACACTAAAAGAACCCAGCGAGGTTCTGTGTAAACTACACAAAGTGTAAATTAAATAAATAAGGACAAAATCCCAAGCTGTAAGACCTTTAACTCTCTCTCTCCTACACTCGGTTAGCGGTGTTAAATTAAAACCGCGGATAAATGAATAACGGTAAAAGTGGACTCACGTCTCTGCAGTTCTCAGACTTGGAGAAGTGGATGAGGTCGTCGTTGTACATGTCCTGAGTGTTGAGCAGGTCGCTGTACTCCCTCTGACTCAGGTCCTCTGGATCGATACCATTCGCACGCAGGAACTCCTGATACGCCACGCTGAAGGACTGACCGATGGACTGGGCGATCAACTGAGCCTGTGTGGGGGAAAAGAGAAGAGAGAGAGAGAGAAAGAGGAAGAGGCTTCAAGACATAATTCCAAAAATAGAGAATAGAGTAAACCTCAAATCAGCGTAGAGCTCTGAATTCAGAAAAAACCCAAATCTGTTATGAGGTTTAGTTATAAATACTATAAAAATATTTTTATTTTTAATTATGATGCTAAACCCCAGCAGCCGTTTAGACTCAGACTTTAATTCTGTTTATGGTGAATTATATCACTGGGGTTTTTTTTTCCTTCCAGACTGAGGGAAGTGAGACCAGTGAGTAAGAACAGCAGAAATCGCTCACGTCCTCTGACTCGAACACGTGGCAGATCATCCTGTACTGCCGCCGCTCGTCCTGCGCCGAGGTCTGGGCGTCGTCCGAATCCTGAGCGCTGCGCGAGCGGATCATTTTCCTGCGTGCCATCAGGACCACCATGTTCCCGATGTCCGCGATGTACGAGATGGTCCTCAGAGGATGGTCCATCATCGTCTCCTGCCAAAAAAAAAAAAACTATTCAAACAAAATATCTCAGAATAGTGTGTGTGTGAGTGTGAGTGTGTGTGAGTGTGTGTGTGTGTGAGTGTGTGTGTGAGTGTGTGTGAGTGTGTGTGAGTGTGTG
>NC_080725.1:23527500-23555000 GCF_019097595.1 Hemibagrus wyckioides
AAATAATAAAATAAAATAAAATAACAATTACTAGCCAGTTCTAGCTCCACCCCCAGCCCCCAGTCTCACCCGGACGCGGGTCATGGCCTCCTGAGCCTGCTGCATGCGAGCACTCTTACTCGGGGTTCTCTCGGACAGCAGCTGTGTGGAACCCAAAAAACTGGCTGCAAATATGATTCCATCGATTAAATCCTCTGGATCACATGGTCCTGGAACTGACCAAACGATCACAGATAAACATCTCTGACAGTAAAAGTTCAAATAATCAGAAAAACCGGCCACACTTAAAATATTTACACAACAGCACAGTGGGATTAGTTAGAAGTGTTGATTAATGTTCAGAAGAGGAACTTCACATTACATGTAACTGCACTATATCCCCAGAAGTATTGGGACACCCCTCCAAATCATTCAGGTGTTGTTTTTCAGGGGTTGGGCTCGGCCCCTTAGTTCCAGTGAAAGGAACTCTTAATGCTTCAGCTTCATACCAAGACATTTTGGACAATTTCATGCTCTTTGTGGGAACAGTTTGGGGATGACCCCTTCCTGTTCCAACATGACTGCACACCAGTGACCAAAGCAAGGTCCATAAAGACATGGATGAGTGAGTTTGGTGTGGAGGAACTTGACTGTCCTGCACAGAGTCCTGACCTCAACCCCATAGAACACCTTTGGGATGAATTAGAGTGGAGACTGTGAGCCAGACCTTCTCGTCCAACATCAGTGCCTGACCTCACAAATGCGCTTCTGGAAGAATGGTCAAAAATTCCATTAAACACACTCCTAAACCTTGTGGAAAGCCTTCCCAGAAGAGTTGAAGCTGTTATAGCTGCAAAGGGTGGGACAACTCCATATTACATTCCCACATTGGTGTGGCTCGCAGTCATGAAATTGTCCAAAATGTCTTGGTATGAAGCTGAAGCATTAAGAGTTCGTTTCACTGGAACTAAGGGGCCGAGTCCAACCCCTGAATGATTTGGAGGGGTGTCCCAATACTTTTGGCAATGAAGTGTATAAGCAGATAAAAAGGTTATATAATAAATAAAAAAATTGTGACTGTTAATTACTGTGTTATAAAACAATCAACTTCATAGAGCCAAGAATAGCTCCGCCTCAACACACCACTGTGTTACTGATTATTTTCCTACTACTGCACACCAAAGGAGTTTTCTTCCTCACTGATTGGGATCCTGTGCTGTTAAACTTACCATCAACATACGTAGGGAAAGCAGCCAAGTTTCTTCTGAGCTGTGGACATAAAAAAACAGACTTTATCAGCAAACTGGTGTATATACACTTAAAAAGTTCTTCAACAGGCAAGTGTAAAAAAACAAAACAAAAACAATTCACCTCTTCAGCTGTCGGTAAACTTGGACTGATGTCTGCTTCCTGGGGATCCTGAGCTCCAGAAGATTCTGCTCCCAAAGGAACCGTGGGATCTGTAGCTAGAACCTGGGAACATGTCTGACAGAGCAGCGCAGAACCATGAAAGAACAGTGAATAATAATAAGATGAGGATGAGGATGAAGAGTGTTGTGTAGAGGGATTCTCACCGTGTTCTGAGGTGAAGGAAGCTGTGGAGGAGTTGGAGGTGAAGGAAGCTCTGGGCAACACTCCTCCACCGGGCTGACGTCTCTCCTCATTACCCACACCGGCTCTTTGGGTTTGTCGGGGGTGTAGGGCGAACGCACCGTCTTCGTCTTCACTTCCTCAATTGCCTCCTTTATGTCTCTTATTGCCAGAGAGATCGCATCTCCAGAAACGTTTGCAGATTCTTGCATAGCTTGTGGTCTGTCTTCTACACAGTCATGTTCTGGCTTCTCTTCTCTGTCCAATACAGGCAAACGAGGATGAACATCACATGGCTCCTTTCTGATCTCTGAACATTCCTGTTCTTCACCTCGTCTCCAAACTTTTCTTCTGGTTCTTTCAGGACTGCTAGCTTCATCTCCTGACTGTTCATCATAGTGGTGCAACCTGGAACCAACAGAAACCCATGGCCTCTGCTCCTCATGCAGATCCATCTGTGCCTCAATGCTGGATATATCAGGGTTTTCCTCAAAGCTCTGCTGCTCCTCAGAGTGTTCCTGGTACCATCCTGTTTGGGAGTTTGAGTGGAACAGTTCTCTGTCTGATTCTGTTGGAGTCACTAGGTAGAACTTTGGACAGGACTCAGTGACTGATGGATATGAAGTAGAACATGCATCTGAAGTGGAGTCTGAAAATGTTTCTTCATAGGATTGAGCACATGATCTGCATTCAGGCCTCATGTCTGTGCTCATGGTGGTGTGGCTGATGGATGTGAGATGATTAGGACCTGATTTGGGCTCTATGGGGAAACCCTCGAAAGGCTGAGGCTGGAAATTAGGGATTGGTAGAGGCTGACGTGGAAATTCTGCAAAAGGTGGAACATCCACTCTGATGGGCCCGGACCTCCTACTGGTCTTCTTACTATCTTTTGAGCTACTGGCGTTTGCCATGGATTCCATCTCCACTTGACTCTTTTCCACTTGTTCTTCCTGTTCAGCCTCTCTATTTTCCTGACATCCTTCCACCTCCCATTCGTCTGTCCCACCCTTGCTCTCCTCTGTCTGCTCCCTCTCTCTGTGCTGGTCCTCAGTCTGGTCAGAGTGTGCGTGAAGGCTGCTCTCAGTACTGGAGGAGCAATGAAGACCTGGGCTACCTCCATCTTGCTCTTCTATATGTGGTATCTCCTCTGGAGAGGGGGTTGATTCCTCCTGAGAAGGAGTCAGATCCTCCTGTGAAGATGGAGTCAGCAGTTCCTGAGAAGACTCCTCAGGAGACAAAGTAGCCAAAGCTGGATTGACCTCAGGAACATCGAGAGGCTGTGGCACTACAGGAACCTGTCTGGTTTTCTGTCGATGTCTGTGCTGATGGCCTCCATCAACACCCTGTCTGTACCTTGACCCTCCTGGACGAGGCTGCTGACCTGACCGTGGCTCTGCATCTCCACTCTCACTCGACCCCCTCTGGGTGTGGCAGGGGGCATGTCTTCGGCTGCGTCGTGCTGGAGCTCTGTTACTTCCAGACTGCTGTTGGTGTGATTGTCGGTGGTAGTGGTGGTGATGATGATGATGATGGCCATTTCCCTGTTCCTCTTGGCTGTTCAGCTGGCATGGCCTCCACCTGGGACGGCCTCCATCTACAGGTGTACTGTTTGGCTGCCGGATCGTCTTAGGGGGTGGGGCTTTGGACTCCTCGGGCTCCTCCCTGTGATTCATGGCTGTTGTTATGAAGTACACATGATGGTGCTGAATTACCTGAGTTTGAAGGTTGGGGGTGGGGGTGTGGGTTAAAAGATAACAACATAAATCAAAATAAATGGATGAAGCTAGTCCCATAGACCAGACTGTGAGCTATCATACATTTTTAATGAAATGCACTGCACAAGCATACTTTAGGGATATGATCCCAATCCCAGTGGAGTGAGATGGATAATCTGAGATTTCATCCAGATCAAGAACACAGCTGGCAGATGGTGAAAGAGTGGACAAGGTCACAGTCTGGAGTGACCCAGTGCTAAATAAATGATTCTCTCAGCACTGGAGGTAAAGACATTACTCTTTATCCAAGTCAGGGAGGAAGAGGATTTGGAGTCTATCCCAGGAATAATAACGGGTGCAGGGCAGGAGAATTCACCCCAGATGGAATGGCAGTCTATTAAAGGACTCCACACACACTATATTCACACACTCACTCACACCTTGGGGCAATTTATCACGATCCACCTACATGCATGTGTTTGGACAGCCAGAAGAAAACAGAGAAAACCTCATCTGAGGCAACTCAAACCCAAGACTGAACCCAGGAACCTGGAGATATGTGACAGGAACACCAAAACCTACCCACTATCAAACACCTGACAATTCTGTCATATGTTCACTCCTGAATTTTGATCCATCAAAACCTCCAGATGTAAGAGTCCTCAAGATGAACGCTACACGGAACAAAACCTATTGATTAATCTGGATGCTCATTTGCGTTTTCTGACCTTCTGCAATGTCGGGTCAGTACAGCAAACACCAATGACATCAAATCAATAGGATATAACATGAAATATTACACAACACCACTCTGAACATGTCTCCGTGAGCAAGATATCCATTAGCCTGGTTTATCATCTCAGCAGACAAAGGGATGGATGACTGTGTGTGTGTGTGAGAGAGAGAGAGTCAGTCCCAGATGGCCTGTGTGTGTGTGGGTTGTACACACGTCACACCCCCGTGTCACACAGCCCAGTCTCAGTTTGTCCATCTGTCGCCTGTGCAGGACAATGCACCTCAGCACCACCTCAGTGACCTGCTGCACCATCACCTCACCTGGATCTCTACAGGTAACATCAAGTCCCCTGAAGCATTCATCATACCATGTGCAATATGTTCTTAGTTGCCCAGCACATTTTTGTGTACTTTTTGTATACATTTTTGTATATATATGATAATTCTTTATTTTTCTTGTCATCTAAAGCAGTCTCTGGCAACAGAATTTCCTTCAGGATTAATAAAGTTCTATCTTACCTTATCTTATCTTTATTCTTTAGCTTGATACACAGGTGGAACAGGTGAAAGGTTCTGTGTAGAACCATTTAACAAAAATGTTGAGGAAATGTAAAACCTCTTTATGTTCCTAATAACCATTAACCACCCAAGGAACCCTAGAAGAACCCAGTTCTAAGAGTATGCTTTCTCCTTACACCATAGATTCACTCCATCGATCTTGTGATTATTCTTTTTTAGAAAGATCTCTCGGAAATTCTGATGCTTAGTGAAGTTTAACAAAATAAAATTACACAAACATTTTCATTCAGGTTACAGATCTCACAAAATATTTACAACTGACTTTCAGATGAACGTTATACAGTAAAATATTTATTTAATTCTCACCTAAATCTACAAACGTCATGATTATATCTAAAATATACACAGAAATCAGTAGCTTACTGGTCACATATCTGGGTTAGGGTTAGTGATGTGATTTAATTGGACTGTGATTATTTTTTAAGAAAAAGGTAGTGTTTAATGGTATTTAGTCCACTCAGTATCAGACAGCTGATCGCTCGTGATGGTGATGGACTGAGGTTTCTGTTTTAGTGCTGCACAGCAGAAAGACATCCACATCATCAACGCCTACATCACAGAGAAACAGAGAGGAGCTCATTTTGCACTCAGACTCTTGCTTTTATCTTTTTTAAATAAAAGACACATATTAAATAAAGGTAGAAGAGATGCTAAAGGATGGTTCTGCTCAGTGACTAGGTTCTCTCTAGAACCCGGTTACTCTGTTCTCACTAGATACTGATTTTCCAAAGTAGAAGGATGTAAAAGACTGAGAGACTTCCTCCGCAGTTATTATAACCTCCTACAGCTCCATTTACACAGCAGCACATCCTTACTCCTGACTCCTGTTTATTATAACAGTTAAAATAAACACACACACACACACAGTGTACATATACAGAAAGACTGTATGATCTTAGCCTGGTTTTTCTCTAGATGTTTTTCTCTCCACAGCTCTGAGCTCTGCTAGACATTTCAGTCATCTTTATTATTATGGAAAGAGAGAAACATCTCAGCTGTGTTTAAACCCCATGGCCTGCACTGAGGCTCTAAAACCCTGCTCGGATTAAATCAGATTAAAGCGGCGCGGGTCTGACTCACGCACGCGCGGTTTAAAAGGTCATGCTGCGTTATAAACACTAGGTTATAATGGTGAAAACCGGGGAGATGCCGGACTGCTACCTGTTTAGGAAGCGGGTGGATGATGAAGCACGGCTCGGTTCTGTGTGTCCATCTTCTTCTTCTTTCTCGCTCCTCTGTGTGTAACGCGTCCGCGCGCGCGGTGACAGCGAGAGAGCGGCGCAGTGCGCGCGCAGAAGCCGCACCGGATTTATAGCCGCATCCTCCGCCACACACTGACACACCCTGCGCGCGCGCACACACTCACTCACTGACAGGCACACGAACCAGTCACCACCATTAAAAACACCACCTATAGCCACAACAGCGACCTCTACAGGAGTCAGCGTTCCAGTGTTTCCATGGTAACAACGCCGCTGAGTGTTTTATTTAGGATTGTGGGTAATACAGTCCAGCTCTGACATCCTCCATCGAGTATCACACCACACCCTGTTGTGTGTGTGTGTGTGTGTGCGTGAAGGTATCATTTATATTGTGTAACAACAATCTTCCAATTATAAACCTTCTTAACCCGTGTCAAAAAAGATAACGAGCAGATCGGTCAGGTCAGGTCAGGTATTGTTGTGTTACACCATGATCCTGGATGAAGAAACCACATTTTGCTCCACCGTACACGAGCTGGATAGATACACATTTGTCATATTGTTGCTACCCTGTGAAATTTCTTAAAATTTTTCTTCCATTTTCAATTCAGTTGAAAGTCTGTGAATGGTCTAAGGTGGTAAAGACACTGATGAGCTTCTTCAGGACAGGAAGAGTAGTGCAGTGTATTTTTCACCTGGGGATTAGTGGCCGTTCCAGGGAGAGATGAAATATCCCCCTGAACACCGGTGCCCCAGAGTGCAGGCCGTAAGGAGCCGAGACGAGACACCGTCCGGTCCTGTGGCCTTAAAAAGGTTCAAACTGAGGTTCTCCTATTGAATACAGTTTTTTATTTAATTATTATGTGTGTGTGTGTGTGTGGGTGTGTGTGTGTGTGTGTGTGTGTGTGTGTATGTGGGTGTGGGTGTGTGTGTGTGTTGAAGCCGATCTTCTCGGGACTCGTCTTCCTCTGAGGCTGTGGGACACAATTAGAGAAAGCTTCTTTTTTGCTCCGCTTCGTCTTCCTCTCTTCCTCTTTTTCTTCTCCTTTTCACTGCTGGTGTTTTCCCCAGGAGATGTGCTGTTCTCTGGTTCGGCATCTCCTGGCTTGCTTTCTACAGCTTCAGCCTCAAACTCAACAACGTGATCCTCGGCTTCAGCCTCAGCTTCCTTCTCGACCTCAGGCTCAACATCATCAGCTTCAACATCAGCTCCAACTTCAGCTTCTGCCTGAGCCTCAGTTTCAGCCTTATCTCCTTCTGAAAAAAATGATTAGCATTTTAAATATGATGTAATGATTAGATTGTATTAATTAACACAGATCAAATGTTTCACTTCAATTCCTCATTAATTTAATATCAGCAGATCTCCAGGTACATTACTGACATCACTATCTATCTATCTATCTATCTATCTATCTATCTATCTATCTATCTATCTGCTGTGTTAGCCTGAAGCTTCTTTTTTGCTCCGCCTCGTCTTACTCTCTCCCTCCTTTTCTTCTCCTTTTCACTGCTAGTGTTTTCCTCAGCAGATGTACTGTTCTGTGGTTCAGCATCTTCTGGCTTGCTTTCTCCAGCTTCAGCCTCAGCTTCAGCCTCTACTGCTCCCTGAACCACATTTTCAGCCTCATCTCCTTCTGAAAAAAATCATGATTAACATTTTAAATGTGATGTAATGTTTAGATTGTATTAATTAATAAACTTCAATTCCTCATTAATTTAATATCAGCAGATCTCCAGGTACATTCCTGACATCATGACATGATATTAATGTAACCAGGTGCTGTTGACAATAGTGGGCAAGCTTGAGGAAAAACCCTGTTAAAGGTGTGTAGAAGTTAATTGGATGTGATAAGATATGCAGGAAAAAGGGACGCTGCCCCTTTAAGAAAGTTCTGTGCCTCAGTGCTAGTGATGGGATCATTTTACTGATTCGGTTCTTTGAATCTCGTTCAGCAAAATGAACGAATCTTTTTTCTAGTCATTTCGTTCACTTCAGCAGAATGTAATTAAAATGTTCCATGTTAATTCCCTAACACTCACGCAAATATGGATCACATTTCGAATAAGAAAGAACTGTCATATTATAAGTAATATCTTACCTGTGTCTTGAGGCTATGCAGTCTGTTACTTCATCACCTCACCTCCGGATTTTTTTGGGTCGAATTCGTTCGTTCTTTTGTCACGTAACATCCTAAACTAAGCTCTGCCATGCGGTCTCCTGTATACCCAACAGAATGATTCATCTCACGCGCCTTCGGTTCGAGTCAGTTTGTTCATCACGTGACAGCCCCGTATGGCACCGCAGTCTGAGCCGGAAACAGAAAAGATTCGTTTATATAACGAGTCTTTGGATCCATGTTGTTCGTTCCTGTAATGTGAATGCTTCCCGTCTCAGTATCTTATGACAAATACAATATTACATTAATATTATTGACTTTTATAAGGTATTAAATTATAAAACTATCAGATATCATAAAATTATCAAAATATTTGTGCAATAAACATTTTCTGAAAAATAATAATTCTGTCAGTCTCCTTTTTTATTGTTTAATATTTCTTGAGTATATGTGTGGTGTGAGAGGGTTTTTTATAAATAAATAAATAAATAAATAAATCCACATTTTACTTGGAAATGCTAATTTGCCTGTTCTGTCTTTATCTGTAAACAAATACTACTTATTAAAATAAACTAAACCTGCAAAGTACCTATTGTTGTTTATTTTGCCACCAATTGTGCATTTGCTGGTATAATACTGATAACTCATAAACTCATAAATGACACAGGGGCATAACAGAAAAGCAATAACACTATTAATGTGAATAATTAATATGAGTTTCATACATTAAGGTTATGTTTAGGTCAGATTCTATATTATTAAATAACTGCATATGGATTAAAAACAACACTCAGATTTATGCATGAATTTATACATTTCTATTTTCTACACTGCAGGGTTAGCTGATGTTTATTCAGATAAATAATACAAAGAATAAATAAACAGTAAGTTAATAAATAAAATAAAATAAAAAGTAAGTAGATAAATAAGAAAGAAAGAAAGCAAGAATGATTTTCCCTAATGAAGTTTAAAGCATTAACCAACTCTTTATTAAAACATTTAGTGTTATGGAAAAGAACCATAATGACAGATATTCACACATTTATAGTCTGTAGGAAATAAAAAGCTATAATGCATCATGTAACAGTAAGAGTAAAAAACTGTAAGGATGTTTGAGAATGAACTCATTTCTGTATCCAATAAAGCGGACATGTCTCGGTACAAACCCGAGGACTCGAAAGGTGAACGAATCTTTTCTGTTTCCGACTCAGACTGCAATGCCTTAGCCTATGGGGCTGTCACGTGATGAACGAATGAATCGAACCCGAGGACTCGAAAGGTGAACGAATCTTTTCTGTTTACTGAGCTTATGCGATGTTGCGCATGCGCAGTCAACACAAAATGAACGATTCACTCCCCGAGATGACTCGATGTTCTCGAGTCATGGGAAAGATCGTTCGTGAACGACACATCACTACTCAGTGCATGCTGAGCGCATGCGTAGCAGAGAAGTGGGAAAGATGCTGAGGAAAGCCAGAAGAAAGTTTGCTGCTAAAGATTTGTTCATTAAACATGAACACTTCAGAAAATAAAACTATAGGAGTTCTGCCTTGTTCAGCGCAAGTGAGATATTATTGCCAGGTGTTTTGTGTATCCGAGAGAGAGCGCAGGGGAGAAGGTTCTGGAAGACTTCCATGCAGGGGTGGACATCGGGAGCACGGGGACATTTCCCGGTGGACTGACGGTTGTTCTGACCTGCCGCCCGCCGCTAGGAATAAATTGACGGACCGCTATGGCAAGCCGTTTTAACATTTAATGGCTAAAGCTGACTATCCGGAATGAACATTACAGATATCAACAACATATTTTTGACTAGTTGTAATTGCATTCTGACTAGTCACAATGAAAGTTAGAGATATCTGTAATTGGTTGGTCATGCAAGGCTTCCAATCGGATATTCGCCCAGCAAACAAATCATTTGAACAGTGATAGCAGAAGAAATGGCGGTCACTGTTTTAGACAAAATAATTAGAAAATGCCATGAAATAGACGTTATTTCATGGCAGGAATAAACTGCCCGTTGTTCCTCCCGCTGCTCGGACATGCTCACTATTCAGTCTATAGCGGGTTTATCCTGTGGGTTGAACAGCAAGCCACTCCCACCTATAGCAAGCCACTCCTCCTACCTGCCGTGACATCATCACAGATGTCCGCAACATCATTTCGCCTAGTCAAAACTCTATTTCACGATATCTGTTTACATTTTGCCTAGGCAGAATGAAAGTTAAAGATATCTCTAATTTGAGATATCTCTAATCCAAATTCATTTGAAGATATCTATAACTTGATAATAGATATCTGATTCTAAATTTTGACTATCCATAATTCCGGTTAGAGATATCTACAATTAAATTCTGACTAGTCACAATTCCAGTTCAAGATATCTATAATCTAGTTTTGACTAGTTAAAATAGAATTTAAGATATCTAAAAAAGACATTATATATATCTTTAATTGAGGGGAGTTGAAGATATCTTGAAGATATCACTTGGGAGGGACACGGTTGGACAGGATTAGGAACGAGTACATCAGAGGGACAGCTCATGTTGGACGATTGGGGGACAAACTTAGGGAGGACAGATTAAGATGGTTCCATGTTCAGAGGAGGGAGAGTGAGTATATTGGTAGGAGAATGTTGGACATGGAGCTGCCAGGCAGGAGGTAATGAGGAAGTATATGGATGTAATAAATGAGGATATGAAGCTAGTGGGTGTAAGTGTTGAGGATGCAGAAGATAGGGATAGGTGGAGAGAGACGATTCTCTGTGGAGACCCCTGAAGGGAAAAGCCCAAAGAAGAAGATGATGATTCTTGGTGAGTTTTTGAGGATTCATTTAGGCCTTTTTATTAATTTATAAATGGTGTGGTACTTTTTGCATCACCTAATAGGGTTAGCCTACAAGATTAGCAGTCAGGTGGATTACTTGAATAGGGCGGTGGTGACGGCAGCAGCAAAGGTGGCCTGGGATGGAGTCAAATTCCCGGCCGTCATTGCTTCCATGTATTCTCTGCTGTTCAGAGATAATTGAGGCTTAAGGGTTAAGTTCTTTTGGGGAACTTTAGCCATTAGCCTTTAAGATTCAGATTTAAGCTGTAGCCACCTGTAGTGTATATGTGAGTGGATATTTTATTTATTTGATTTATTTTACTTGTTTATTTTCTTTATGTTTATTGTCTTTCTGCTAAGAGCTCTCCAAGGCTAACATATTTAATACTGTGTTTTCTTTGTAAGACACAGTTGGGAATAAAAAGATCCCCACATGAAACTATTTCTTGTGTGATTGTCCCTTTATCTTAAACATACCAAGGTAAGGCCACATTAATCTTCATACCTGCTTTGTGGACCTGGAGCTTCTTTCTTCCTCCTCTTCATCTCCCTCTCCTGGTCCGTTTCTTCTTCTCCTTTTCACTGCTGCTGTTCCTCAGCAGCTCCTTCAGCATCACCCTCAGCTTTAACTTCAACAATGTCACAGTCTGAAACAATACCATTATTGATCATCATCATTGATCATCATCATTTTTAATCATTAATTATACTTTTTATCAATAAAGGATGAATTTAGTGTTTTAATGGGTTGTATGTGAGACTAAAAGACTTTAAAAGCTTTAAAAGGTTACTGCTTTAAAGGTGGTTAAGTGATCTTTGTACGAGTTACTACAAGTTATTTACTCTTTCAGTTGTTCGTGGAGGAAACTTCCCCTCAGTTCCTGAGCCTCAGCTTCAGCTTTCTCCATCATGCTCTGGCTGGTGTTTTCACCTGAAATAAATGCATTTCATATTAAAATAAGTCTAGAATTGGACTTTTTCCACCATAATGTGTTAAAAAGCAGTAAATGAGTAATATATATGGAGCACTAGGAAGTTTTAGAAATCAGTGTTCAACTTCTTCAGCGCCCGTGTTAGCATGAATAAATATAAATAGCACCAACTTTTCTCCTTTTCACTTCGCTTCTTTGTTCATTTTTCTTCATTTACTCACTCATTTTCTGGCTGGTGGTCATTTCAGTTGTGTTAATGAAGATATTCCTGAGTTTTATCTCTAGTTTTGTTAAAAATAAGCAGAAATGCTGCAGTTTTCTCCACCGTCCTTTGCTGCGATCCTCTCCGGTGTTTGTTTGTTTATTTGTTTATTTATTTATTCATTCATTCATTCTACTCTATGGCCTGCCTCCACAAGCCAGAGTTTCATATGTAGACATGTCAGTTGTGTAGTAGTGTATTTAATCATCTAATCTACACTCATTTCAGCTTTTTTCCATTTTATCAGCCACATATGGACTAAACCAATGTATAAAATCACTGCCCTCACATTTTCACTCCTTTCTCACATTCACAAGAATATACTGACGTAGTTCATCACATTATTTGGCTAAAGTGGGGAGACCTATGAATAAAGTTTTTTTAATGTGCTATAATGTCTGTGTGAATAACACAATGAAGAAAAAGAAAAGAAAAGACACTGAATGTGTGTGTTGTGTGTTTGAGCACTGTACTTTTCAGACGAATGTGTACAGCATATTTAAGTCCTATAAAAATAGAAAGTACAATCCATGTTTTCTTCAGAACTTAAACCAGGGGCTGTTAGAGAAAGTGGTGCTGGGAATTTCTCAGAGGATTTAATGGTGATGAATTTCCAGCTGAAGAGGGGAACCTTGATGTTTTGCTAAAACTCAAAAATGATTTTCATCTTCCTCAAAATGCCATTGATGAACTGATCACGGAATAACAATGACCGCTTCGGTGTGAAAAGAAATGTCCAGTAGCTGGCAGTAATGAGACAGTATTGTGTTTTCTGATAGCCATTGATCAGGGCTTTAAACATTTTTCCTGTTTTTGTTCAGCAGATTAACATAAACACAGAATTTACACTCCATTAAAATGGCAGATGATAATGAACTCTCTCTGTGTGTGTGTGTCTGTGTGTGTCTGTGTGTATGTGCCCTGACTCACATTTTGCCTTGACTCAAGTCTTTAATAAACATCAGTGTAAATGTTCCAAGTCTAGTTTAGTTTTCATCTCTATTCCCTGACAGAAGGTTACAGAGTCACCTGAAAAACAGATTTATAAAATATAATAAAAATATTAAATGATTTAAATGATGTTATAAAGATGCAGAAGAAAAAAAAGAAAGAAAGACGAATGAGCCTGTCGTACCACACAACTGGTTTTAATCTGGATCGGGTTATTTATATTACCACAGACATTCTTTTATCTCTCTCTCTCTCTCTCTCTCTCTCTCTCTCTCTCTCTCTCTCTCTCTCTCCCTCTCTCTGGCTCTGTTTTGGTTCCTCCCCTTCACTCTCTGGCAGACAGACAGACAGCTCCCAGTTGAAGACTAGCTCAGTTTAGGAGAGGACACATCAGTTCCTGTCTGAAGCTGAGGCTGAACACACGCTGAGGAGAATGGAGATCTTCACTCAGGAGAAGATGATTCTTTACGTCTTCCTCAGCATTCTCGGTGAGTACAAAACCTAAAACAGGAAGAAAATGAGGAAGAAAAGAGGTGAAAGTCAGTCCAAGTCTGCTGTCTGATTGTCTGGTTGTGTTCCAGCCATGGCTCGAGGGAAGATATTAGCAGGTTCATGCAGTTTTGAGAAGACCATGTGTGACTACACAGCAGATCCAGCTTTTCTCAGCTGGAACCTCAACCCTAAAGGTAAGGAAACATCTGAACAGGAAACATGATGAAACAATGAGCTACAAACAAGAAACCACAAAAATAAGAAGTTTCATGAATCTGCAGATTAAATGTGATTATTAGAAATATCTTCATTCTTCATCAGATAAAATAGTCTTCAACCTTCACATGCACAACATGTCCTTGTCCATCTGGAGAACATAACAAATATTTTTGGATTGAATATTTCAGGTCTGTTCTTGAGCAAGCTTGGCACCAGACATTTATCTGCTGCTTCTGGTTTGTCAGCCATTTCTGATTAAATAACAGCTGTAAGGCAGCTGTAGACGTGATGATCCTCTGTAGACGTGATGATCCTCTGTAGACGTGATGATCCTCTGTAGACGTGATGATCCTCTGTAGACGTGTTGATCCTCTGTAGACGTGATGATCCTCTGTAGACGTGATGATCCTCTGTAGACGTGATGATCCTCTGTAGACGTGTTGATCCTCTGTAGACGTGATGATCCTCTGTAGACGTGATGATCCTCTGTAGATGTGATGATCCTCTGTAGACGTGTTGATCCTCTGTAGACGTGATGATCCTCTGTAGACGTGATGATCCTCTGTAGACGTGTTGATCCTCTGTAGACGTGATGATCCTCTGTAGACGTGATGATCCTCTGTAGACGTGATGATCCTCTGTAGACGTGTTGATCCTCTGTAGACGTGATGATCCTCTGTAGACGTGTTGATCCTCTGTAGACGTGATGATCCTCTGTAGACGTGTTGATCCTCTGTAGACGTGATGATCCTCTGTAGACGTGTTGATCCTCTGTAGACGTGATGATCCTCTGTAGACGTGTTGATCCTCTGTAGACGTGATGATCCTCTGTAGACGTGTTGATCCTCTGTAGACGTGATGATCCTCTGTAGACGTGTTGATCCTCTGTAGACGTGATGATCCTCTGTAGACGTGATGATCCTCTGTAGACGTGATGATCCTCTGTAGACGTGTTGATCCTCTGTAGACGTGATGATCCTCTGTAGACGTGATGATCCTCTGTAGACGTGATATTCTGTAGACGTGATGTTCCTCTGTAGACATGATGATCCTCTGTAGACGTGATGATCCTCTGTAGACGTGATGATCCTCTGTAGACGTGTTGATCCTCTGTAGACGTGATGATCCTCTGTAGACGTGTTGATCCTCTGTAGACGTGATGATCCTCTGTAGACGTGATGATCCTCTGTAGACGTGTTGATCCTCTGTAGACGTGATGATCCTCTGTAGACGTGATGATCCTCTGTAGACGTGTTGATCCTCTGTAGACGTGATGATCCTCTGTAGACGTGATGATCCTCTGTAGACGTGATGATCCTCTGTAGACGTGTTGATCCTCTGTAGACGTGATGATCCTCTGTAGACGTGTTGATCCTCTGTAGACGTGATGATCCTCTGTAGACGTGTTGATCCTCTGTAGACGTGATGATCCTCTGTAGACGTGTTGATCCTCTGTAGACGTGATGATCCTCTGTAGACGTGTTGATCCTCTGTAGACGTGATGATCCTCTGTAGACGTGTTGATCCTCTGTAGACGTGATGATCCTCTGTAGACGTGTTGATCCTCTGTAGACGTGATGATCCTCTGTAGACGTGTTGATCCTCTGTAGACGTGATGATCCTCTGTAGACGTGTTGATCCTCTGTAGACGTGATGATCCTCTGTAGACGTGATGATCCTCTGTAGACGTGATGATCCTCTGTAGACGTGTTGATCCTCTGTAGACGTGATGATCCTCTGTAGACGTGATGATCCTCTGTAGACGTGATGATCCTCTGTAGACGTGTTGATCCTCTGTAGACGTGTTGATCCTCTGTAGACGTGATGATCCTCTGTAGACGTGATCCTCTGTAGACGTGATGATCCTCTGTAGACGTGATGATCCTCTGTAGACGTGTTGATCCTCTGTAGACGTGATGATCCTCTGTAGACGTGATGATCCTCTGTAGACGTGATGATCCTCTGTAGACGTGATGATCCTCTGTAGACGTGATGATCCTCTGTAGACGTGATGATCCTCTGTAGACGTGTTGATCCTCTGTAGACGTGATGATCCTCTGTAGACGTGATGATCCTCTGTAGACGTGATGATCCTCTGTAGACGTGATGATCCTCTGTAGACGTGATGATCCTCTGTAGACGTGTTGATCCTCTGTAGACGTGATGATCCTCTGTAGACGTGTTGATCCTCTGTAGACGTGATGATCCTCTGTAGACGTGTTGATCCTCTGTAGACGTGTTGATCCTCTGTAGACGTGATGATCCTCTGTAGACGTGATGATCCTCTGTAGACGTGATGATCCTCTGTAGACGTGTTGATCCTCTGTAGACGTGATGATCCTCTGTAGACGTGATGATCCTCTGTAGACGTGATGATCCTCTGTAGACGTGATGATCCTCTGTAGACGTGATGATCCTCTGAAGACGTGATCCTCTGTAGACGTGATGATCCTCTATAGACGTGATGATCCTCTGTAGACGTGTTGATCCTCTGTAGACGTGATGATCCTCTGTAGACGTGATGATCCTCTGTAGACGTGATGATCCTCTGTAGACGTGTTGATCCTCTGTAGACGTGATGATCCTCTGTAGACGTGATGATCCTCTGTAGACGTGATATTCTGTAGACGTGATGTTCCTCTGTAGTCGTGATGATCCTCTGTAGACGTGATGATCCTCTGTAGACGTGATGATCCTCTGTAGACGTGATGATCCTCTGTAGACGTGATGATCCTCTGTAGACGTGATGATCCTCTGAAGACGTGATCCTCTGTAGACGTGATGATCCTCTGTAGACGTGATGTTCCTCTGTAGACGTGTTGATCCTCTGTAGACGTGATCCTCTGTAGACGTGATGATCCTCTGAAGACGTGATGATCCTCTGTAGACGTGTTGATCCTCTGTATACGTGTTGATCCTCTGTAGACGTGATGATCCTCTGTAGACGTGTTGATCCTCTGTAGACGTGATGATCCTCTGTAGACGTGATGATCCTCTGTAGACGTGTTGATCCTCTGTAGACGTGATCTGATGATCCTCTGTAGACGTGTTGATCCTCTGTAGACGTGATGATCCTCTGTAGACGTGTTGATCCTCTGTAGACGTGATGATCCTCTGTAGACGTGTTGATCCTCTGTAGACGTGATGATCCTCTGTAGACGTGTTGATCCTCTGTAGACGTGTTGATCCTCTGTAGACGTGATGATCCTCTGTAGACGTGTTGATCCTCTGTAGACGTGATGATCCTCTGTAGACGTGTTGATCCTCTGTAGACGTGATGATCCTCTGTAGACGTGTTGATCCTCTGTAGACGTGATGATCCTCTGTAGACGTGTTGATCCTCTGTAGACGTGATGATCCTCTGTAGACGTGTTGATCCTCTGTAGACGTGATGATCCTCTGTAGACGTGATGATCCTCTGTAGACGTGATATTCTGTAGACGTGATGTTCCTCTGTAGACATGATGATCCTCTGTAGACGTGATGATCCTCTGTAGACGTGAAATTCTGTAGTCGTGATGATCCTCTGTAGACGTGATGATCCTCTGTAGATGTGATGATCCTCTGAAGACGTGATCCTCTGTAGACGTGATGATCCTCTGTAGACGTGATGATCCTCTGTAGACGTGATGATCCTCTGAAGACGTGATCCTCTGTAGACGTGTTGATCCTCTGTAGACGTGATGATCCTCTGTAGACGTGATGTTCCTCTGTAGACGTGTTGATCCTCTGTAGACGTGATCCTCTGTAGACGTGATGATCCTCTGAAGACGTGATGATCCTCTGTAGACGTGTTGATCCTCTGTAGACGTGTTGATCCTCTGTAGACGTGATGATCCTCTGTAGTCGTGATGATCCTCTGTAGACGTGTTGATCCTCTGTAGACGTGATGATCCTCTGTAGACGTGATGATCCTCTGTAGACGTGTTGATCCTCTGTAGACGTGATGATCCTCTGTAGACGTGATGATCCTCTGTAGACGTGTTGATCCTCTGTAGACGTGATGATCCTCTGTAGACGTGATGTTCTGTAGATGTGATGATCCTCTGTAGACGTGTTGATCCTCTGTAGACGTGATGATCCTCTGTAGACGTGATGTTCTGTAGACGTGATGATCCTCTGTAGACGTGATGTTCCTCTGTAGATGTGATGTTCTGTAGATGTGATGATCCTCTGTAGACGTGATGTTCTGTAGACGTGATGATCCTCTGTAGTCGTGATGTTCCTCTGTAGTCGTGATGATCCTCTGTAGACGTGTTGATCCGCTGTAGACGTGATGATCCTCTGTAGACGTGATGATCCTCTGAAGACGTGATCCTCTGTAGACGTGTTGATCCTCTGTAGACGTGATGATCCTCTGTAGACGTGATGTTCCTCTGTAGACGTGATGTTCCTCTGTAGACGTGATGATCCTCTGTAGACGTGATGTTCCTCTGTAGATGTGATGATCCTCTGTAGTCGTGATGATCGTCTGTAGACGTGATGATCCTCTGTAGACCTGATGATCCTCTGTAGACGTGATATTCTGTAGACGTGATGATCCTCTGTAGACGTGTTGATCCTCTGTAGACGTGATGATCCTCTGTAGACGTGATGTTCTGTAGATGTGATGATCCTTTGTAGACGTGATGTTCTGTAGACGTGATGATCCTCTGTAGACGTGATGTTCCTCTGTAGATGTGATGTTCCTCTGTAGACGTGATGTTCCTCTGTAGATGTGATGTTCCTCTGTAGACGTGATGTTCTGTAGACGTGATGATCCTCTGTAGACGTGATGTTCCTCTGTAGATGTGATGTTCCTCTGTAGACGTGATGTTCTGTAGACGTGATGTTCCTCTGTAGATGTGATGTTCCTCTGTAGATGTGATGTTCCTCTGTAGACGTGATGTTCCTCTGTAGATGTGATGTTCCTCTGTAGACGTGATGTTCCTCTGTAGATGTGATGTTCTGTAGACGTGATGTTCCTCTGTAGATGTGATGTTCCTCTGTAGATGTGATGTTCCTCTGTAGACGTGATGTTCTGTAGACGTGATGTTCCTCTGTAGATGTGATGTTCCTCTGTGTTGTTCTGCAGTTCTCTTGTTGACTCAATGTTCTTCTCTTGCCCTCTTAGAGCATTTCATCACTCTGGATGCAACCTTGCAGGGAGATGGGGACAAGGCAGTTCTGTTGGGTCCTGATTTGGAGCTGCAGGATTGGAGCTGTCTCCGCCTCATCTATCAGATCACTGGTAATGCCTCACTTCAGGTTCTCTCTCGTTCAGAGGGAGAGAATTTTGACCACACGCTCTGGTCGTCCAGCAGTTCCTCTGATAGCTGGACCATCACCACCATAGACCTGCAGAATTCCACTGAAACTTACAAGGTGAGAGATTTGAGAAGAAGAGCTGGTAATCATTTACACAGTGGATCAGCTACAGTGAGGGATTAAAGGACAATAAAAATGATCGCGTAACCCTCATGTTCATTATGTCACAGTTTGTATATTATGTCAATGTAGAGGTCATGTGGTCAGATTTATTCTCCTCTTTATTTAATTAGATTTTTTAAAGATCTCGTATTATCATTTCTGATATTTACATTTCAAATAAATATTTGATTGTTTTGTGTGTTGTATTTTGTGTGAGTGTGTGTGTCTGTGTGTGTGTATGTATGTGTGTGTGTGTATGTGTGTGTGTGTGTGTGTGTGTGTGTGTGTTTGCTGTAGATAGTGATTGAGGGTAGACGAGGCTCAGCTGAAAACAGCAGTGTGTCCATTTTTGAGGTCAACATTTCAGATAAATACTGCATCGGTCAGTGATATAAAAACACACACACACACACACATTTAAAGTATTATTGTGTGTTTATGGCCATCAGCATGTCTTTAATAAACCCAGATGATGCTCATGACATGGATGAAGTTCTGCTGCTGGTGTTGGATCTTCTCTGCTCTCTGAGATTATTAACGCAGTTCTACTTGGAAACTGACTTCAGATAAAATCCTAGAACCGACATAGAAGTTTTAATAAATGTTTTCCCCAGGAACTATTTATTATTAATTATCATATATATATATATATATATATATATATATATATATATATATATATATATATATATATATATATATATATATATATATTAGTAATTATTATAAATGGAATTATTTATTGCTCTAGGAAACAATACAAAACATCTTTATTTTAAACTCCAAGGAAGTTTCCACACCTCCACTTCTACACTCTTATAGAATATTATTAGCTTCATATTAATGTAATATTAATTAGTCTCTGGAGAATTAAGCCAGGTGAGATGAATCCAGCTTTCTACTTCTCTCAACTTCATAACACTTCACTGAAGAGTGTATAAGAGCTTATGATTTGTTTGTTACTAGTGAGATGAACAGTGATTAAAGCTGGACTCTGATTTATAACATCATTTACCGTTTTTCTCCCCAGAGTGTGATTTTGAGGAGTCTCACCTGTGTGGCTTTGCGAGTCAGTGGAGTGGAAATGTGAACTGGTACGTGGGGAGAGGATCTCCAAACAACCCTGCACTCAGTGACGGTCCCGGTACGCCAGATCCACACAAATCCCCCCTGACCTGCTCTCCTCTTTACAGATAAATCAGTGACCTACAGAGCGCTCGGTGCTAAGGAAAACATAAAACATAAGGAATATGTTTTATCAGAGAATATTTTAACTTTATTGTGTGTTTGAGTTGTGGAGGTTTTGTGTGTAGTGTGTAATGTGTGTGTGTGTTTGAGTTGTGGAGGTTTTGTGTGTAATGTGTGTGTTTGAGTTGTGGAGGTTTTGTGTGTAATGTGTGTGTGTGTTTGAGTTGTGGAGGTTTTGTGTGTAGTGTGTAATGTGTGTGTGTGTTTGAGTTGTGGAGGTTTTGTGTGTAATGTGTGTGTTTGAGTTGTGGAGGTTTTGTGTGTAATGTGTGTGTGTGTGTGTTTGAGTTGTGGAGGTTTTGTGTGTAATGTGTGTGTGTGTGTTTGAGTTGTGGAGGTTTTGTGTGTAATGTGTGTGTTTGAGTTGTGGAGGTTTTGTGTGTAGTGTGTAATGTGTGTGTGTGTTTGAGTTGTGGAGGTTTTGTGTGTAGTGTGTAATGTGTGTGTGTGTTTGAGTTGTGGAGGTTTTGTGTGTAATGTGTATGTTTGAGTTGTGGAGGTTTTGTGTGTAATGTGTGTGTGTGTGTGTGTGTGTTTGAGTTGTGGAGGTTTTGTGTGTAATGTGTGTGTGTGTGTTTGAGTTGTGGAGGTTTTGTGTGTAATGTGTGTGTTTGAGTTGTGGAGGTTTTGTGTGTAATGTGTGTGTGTGTTTGAGTTGTGGAGGTTTTGTGTGTAATGTGTGTGTGTGTGTGTGTGTTTGAGTTGTGGAGGTTTTGTGTGTAATGTGTGTGTTTGAGTTGTGGAGGTTTTGTGTGTAATGTGTGTGTGTGTTTGTGTTTGAGTTGTGGAGGTTTTGTGTGTAATGTGTGTGTGTGTGTGTGTTTGAGTTGTGGAGGTTTTGTGTGTAATGTGTGTGTTTGAGTTGTGGAGGTTTTGTGTGTAATGTGTGTGTGTGTGTTTGAGTTGTGGAGGTTTTGTGTGTAATGTGTGTGTGTGTGTGTGTGTGTTTGAGTTGTGGAGGTTTTGTGTGTAATGTGTGTGTGTGTTTGAGTTGTGGAGGTTTTGTGTGTAATGTGTGTGTTTGAGTTGTGGAGGTTTTGTGTGTAATGTGTGTGTTTGAGTTGTGGAGGTTTTGTGTGTAATGTGTGTGTGTGTGTGTTTGAGTTGTGGAGGTTTTGTGTGTAATGTGTGTGTGTGTGTGTTTGAGTTGTGGAGGTTTTGTGTGTAATGTGTGTGTGTGTGTGTTTGAGTTGTGGAGGTTTTGTGTGTAATGTGTGTGTGTGTGTGTGTGTGTGTGTGTTTGAGTTGTGGAGGTTTTGTGTGTAATGTGTGTGTGTGTGTGTTTGAGTTGTGGAGGATTAAGATTTTGAAATTGTCCTATTATATGGAACATTATATTCCATTATGTTCTGGTCACTGAACCCTGGCTCTCGGTACAGGTCATTACATGTACGTGGATTCGATCCACTGCAGGACTCTGAAGGAAGTGGCCACACTGCTGTCCCCCATGACCTCGGTGCCCATGTCCGGCTGTTTGAGTTTTCTCTACCAGCAGGACCACGCCGAGGGTCACATGTTCTCGGTGTACAGCAGGGACCGGGCGGGGCAGTACAGCGAGCTGTGGAGAGCAGACCTTCCTGAGAGCAACCAGGTGGAGCAGGAGGTCAAAACTCGAGTGTGGATTCCTGTACAGCTGACCCTGAGTGCCCCCTACCCCCTACAGGTCAATTACACACAGACCATTACATCTAATGTTTAACACCTGTACATCGGGTCATTCAGCCGGTGGGCGGAGCTTAATGATATTTGATTTATAAACCATTTACTTTTTTTTCAGTAAGAGTATCTAGGGAACTAGCTGACTGGTTATGTTATCTAGAAACGGTCATCATAACCAGCAGGTTTGTTTATTGTTTACTAGACAACATCAACTCAAACCTGAGCAGAAACAGCTAACTGGGTATCTGATCTCACTCTTTACTTCAACTAAACACACTTAAAGTTCATCAAACATTAAATATTTAAAATGTGCTGAGTCTGTCTGAACACACACACTGAACACACACACACACACTGAACACACACACTGAACACACACACACACACTGAACACACACACTGAACACACACACTGAACACACACACACACTGAACACACACACTGAACACACACACTGAACACACACACACACACTGAACACACACACTGAACACACACACACACACTGAACACACACACTGAACACACACACACACACTGAACACACACACTGAACACACACACACACACTGAACACACACACTGAACACACACACTGAACACACACACACACACTGAACACACACACTGAACACACACACTGAACACACACACACACACTGAACACACACACTGAACACACACACACACACTGAACACACACACTGAACACACACACTGAACACACACACACACACTGAACACACACACTGAACACACACACTGAACACACACACACACACTGAACACACACACTGAACACACACACACACTGAACACACACACTGAACACACACACTGAACACACACACACACTGAACACACACACTGAACACACACACACACACTGAACACACACACTGAACACACACACACACACTGAACACACACACTGAACACACACACTGAACACACACACACACACTGAACACACACACTGAACACACACACTGAACACACACACACACACTGAACACACACACTGAACACACACACTGAACACACACACACACACTGAACACACACACTGAACACACACACACACACTGAACACACACACTGAACACACACACACACACTGAACACACACACACTGAACACACACACACACTGAACACACACACTGAACACACACACTGAACACACACACACACACTGAACACACACACTGAACACACACACTGAACACACACACACACACTGAACACACACACTGAACACACACACACACACTGAACACACACACTGAACACACACACACACTGAACACACACACACACACACACTTAACACACACACTGAACAGACACACACACACTGAACACACACACCACACACACACACACACTTAACACACACTTAACACACACACACTGAACACACACACACACTGACACACACTGAACACACACACACACACTGAACACACACACTGAACACACACACTGAACACACACACACACACTGAACACACACACTGAACACACACACTGAACACACACACACACACTGAACACACACACTGAACACACACACTGAACACACACACACACACTGAACACACACACTGAACACACACACACACACTGAACACACACACTGAACACACACACTGAACACACACACACACACTGAACACACACACACACACTGAACACACACACTGAACACACACACACACACTGAACACACACACTGAACACACACACACTGAACACACACACTGAACACACACACACTGAACACACACACTGAACACACACACTGAACACACACACTGAACACACACACACACTGAACACACACACTGAACACACACACACTGTCTGAACACACACACTGAACACACACACACACTGAACACACACACTGAACACACACACACTGAACACACACACTGAACACACACACACACACACACACACACACTGAACACACACACTGAACACACACACACACACTGAACACACACACTGAACACACACACACACACTGAACACACACACTGAACACACACACACACTGAACACACACACTGAACACACACACTGTCTGAACACACACACTGAACACACACACACACACTGAACACACACACTGAACACACACACTGAACACACACACACACTGAACACACACACTGAACACACACACTGTCTGAACACACACACTGAACACACACACACACACTGAACACACACACTGAACACACACACTGAACACACACACTGAACAGACACACACACACTGATACACACACACACCACACACACACACTGAACACACACACCACACACACACTTAACACACACACACACACACTGAACACACACACTGAACACACACACACACACTGAACACACACTGAACACACACACTGAACACACACACACACTGAACACACACACTGTCTGAACACACACACTGAACACACACACTGAACACACACACACACTGAACACACACACACACTGAACACACACTGTCTGAACACACACACACTGAACACACACACTGAACACACACACACACTGAACACACACACTGAACACACACACACACTGAACACACACACTGTCTGAACACACACACACACTGAACACACACTGTCTGAACACACACACACTGAACACACACACACACTGAACACACACACTGAACACACACACTGTCTGAACACACACACTGAACACACACACTAAACACACACACACACTGAACACACACACTGTCTGAACACACACACTGTCTGAACACACACACACACTGAACACACACACTGAACACACACACACACTGAACACACACACACTGAACACACACACACACTGAACACACACACACTGAACACACACACACACTGAACACACACACTGAACACACACACACACTGAACACACACACTGAACACACACACACTGAACACACACACACACTGAACACACACACACTGAACACACACACACTGAACACACACACACACTGAACACACACACTGAACACACACACACTGAACACACACACACACTGAACACACACACTGAACACACACACACACTGAACACACACACTGAACACACACACACACTGAACACACACACTGAACACACACACACACTGAACACACACACTGAACACACACACACTGAACACACACACACACTGAACACACACACTGTCTGAACACACACACACTGAACACACACACACTGAACACACACACACACTGAACACACACACTGAACACACACACTGTCTGAACACACACACACTGAACACACACACTGTCTGAACACACACACACTGAACACACACACTGTCTGAACACACACACACTGAACACACACACACTGAACACACACACTGAACACACACACTGTCTGAACACACACTGTCTGAACACACACACTGAACACACACACTGTCTGAACACACACACACACACTGAACACACACACTGAACACACACACTGTCTGAACACACACACACTGAACACACACACTGTCTGAACACACACACACACTGAACACACACACACACACACTGAACACACACACTGAACACACACACACACACACACTGAACACACACACTGAACACACACACACACTGAACACACACACTGAACACACACACTGAACACACACACTGAACACACACACACACACACTGAACACACACATTGAACACACACACACACTGAACACACACACACACACACTGAACACACACACACACTGTCTGAACACACACACTGAACACACACACACACACACTGAACACACACATTGAACACACACACACACTGAACACACACACACACACACTGAACACACACACACACTGTCTGAACACACACACACACTGAACACACACACACACTGAACATACACACTGTCTGAACACACACACTTAACACACACACACACTCACACACACACACACTAACATGCCTGAACACACATACACACACACACACACATTAACATGCCTGAACACACACACACACATTAACATGCCTGAACACACACACACACATTAACATGCCTGAACACACACACACACATTAACATGCCTGAACACACACACACACACACACTGCCTGAACAAACACTGAACACACACACTGTCTGAACACACACACACACACACACACACACACACTGAACACACACACACACACTGTCTGAACACACACACACACTGCCTGAACACACACACTGAACACACACACACACACTGTCTGAACACACACACACACTGCCTGAACACACACACTGAACACACACACTGTCTGAACACACACACTGAACACACACACTGTCTGAACACACACACTGAACACACACACACACACTGTCTGAACACACACTGAACACACACACACTGAACACACACACTGTCTGAACACACACACTGAACACACACACACACTGTCTGAACACACACACACACTGCCTGAACACACACACTGAACACACACACTGTCTGAACACACACACACACTGCCTGAACACACACACTGAACACACACACTGCCTGAACACACACACTGTCTGAACACACACACACACTGCCTGAACACACACACTGCCTGAACACACACACTGAACACACACACTGTCTGAACACACACACACACACACTGTCTGAACACACACACACACTGCCTGAACACACACACTGAACACACACACTGCCTGAACAAACACTGAACACACACACTGTCTGAACACACACACACACTGCCTGAACACACACACTGAACACACACACTGCCTGAACACACACACTGTCTGAACACACACACACACTGCCTGAACACACACACTGCCTGAACACACACACTGAACACACACACTGTCTGAACACACACACACACACACTGTCTGAACACACACACTGAACACACACACTGTCTGAACACACACACTGAACACACACACACACGCTGAACACACACACTATCTGAACACACACACTGAACACACACACACTGAACACACACACACACTGAACACACACACACTGAACACACACACACACTGAACACACACACACACACTGAACACACACACTGAACACACTGAACACACACACTGAACACACTGAACATACACACTGTCTGAACACACACACT
Organism: Hemibagrus wyckioides; assembly: GCF_019097595.1. NCBI lineage: Eukaryota > Metazoa > Chordata > Actinopteri > Siluriformes > Bagridae > Hemibagrus > Hemibagrus wyckioides. Next base: position 23,554,600 of record NC_080725.1, read on the forward strand.
GAACACACACACTGTCTGAACACACACTGTCTGAACACACACACTGAACACACACACTGTCTGAACACACACACACACACTGAACACACACACTGAACACACACACTGTCTGAACACACACACACTGAACACACACACTGTCTGAACACACACACACACTGAACACACACACACACACACTGAACACACACACTGAACACACACACACACACACACTGAACACACACACTGAACACACACACACACTGAACACACACACTGAACACACACACACACACACTGAACACACACATTGAACACACACACACACTGAACACACACACACACACACTGAACACACACACACACACTGTCTGAACACACACACTGAACACACACACACACACACTGAACACACACAC